>NW_008752237.1:0-88679 GCF_000715545.1 Opisthorchis viverrini | reverse complement strand
CCTCGGAACCTAGTCATTTGGCCTGACGAAGCTTTTGTGTCAAAAGCGGAACGTTGCCCAGCAATAAATCTACCGATTGTCGCCAAACTTTTTAGAAACGATGTCCTGTATCTATTTGCTGCGGCACGAATGTCAGTATGGTTTAACAAAGTGCACGATGTACACAAATGGAAAAGAACTGGTGCAGTGAGATGAACTGTAGTGCATTAAAGTCGGCAACAAAATTTGGAAGTGTAAAGATATTTATACGAATCTGGTACAACTGAGAAGTACCTGCAGCCCAACAAATATCCGCCGCAGTTAAACGAGTGAATTAGGGGAAACTGAGGGGACAGCAACAAGAGTTAAATTAAGGGCTCTGACCTGGTCACGAATAAGTTGGCGGGAGAGAAGATATATTATTATTTTTGATATAGTGGGGTATGGGTGTTTTATTCACAATTACTCAATTTTGAAGGAAGAGGGTAAAAGTGAGCAACCTTCTGGGTTGCAACTGGATGACCCGAGTTCAATCACTTATGGAAAAATTCCACCAAGGAGCCGGGTTAATACCCCATTTTATACTTAGCGAGGTCGAGCTTACATAACTAAAATGCTTAAAAGCCGAATCTAACGGACGTGGAAATGAACACGGAGCCATTCCTCTGATTATGCACCGACCATGATAAAATTGGGCTTCCGAGGGACGAAAGGCGCCTAAATATGAGGACAGATGTTCATCATTTTGTTACGATCAATGTCAGTCATCGACATCAAACATCAGTCTGTCTTGGCTTCCTATGCAAGATCAATTACGCGCCCTAAGTCTCGTATGGTATCGAAAAATGATACTTTATTTTTTAACAAGGGATAACCAGTAACTAGACTTGAAGACCAACTTTTCTTGTTGCTTCCAGTTCAACACTTCATTTTTCATGAAATTTTTCATTGTGAAGTTAAAACACGGCAAGGTGGAATATACTGTTCTAATCCGACGTTTCGGTTGACATGGACAGTCTTTCTCAATCAATTACTTGTAGAAAGCCTTGAAAAGGTAGTCCACGGTATCCAAAACGTCGGATTACGACAACCTATTTCACTATGCCGTGTTTCGACTTTATAATAGAAAATTCCATGTTATACACCATATGGCGCTCAATCTATTCAATTGTCTTTGGTCCGATTTCGGCCCGGAACTCTTAAACTTCTTTGCTTTTTTGACTATTGTTCGAAGTCTCCCTCCGGTTTTATTCTTAAGGTGTTCTGTTTATTCTGAGGTCATCTTGATCTACTGATTAAAGTAAATCCCGAGAAAAACCTCTTTTTCGACTAACACTGATCCCGATGACATCCCCAGTTTAAATTAAAATTAGAGCACCCAGAAGAGTTGAGTGAGTTTGGTTGTCTTTGCACAGTCACGTCACATGACAACATGTGCTTGAATTTCCATATGTCGTACCATACCTTTTAGGTGCCACAGCTTAAGGCACCATAGTTTGGACAACTAGATTTACGAAATATATGACGTCCAGTTTGGCGTTTTAGCTAACGTCATATGAGGATATCAAGGCTCAGCACCCACTTCTGCGTGATTCTGGAAGGTTTTATACACATGACTAATATACGGCCTCAATGTTATGCAAGCAACTATATAACCTAAAATTTCTCTAAAAGTTTTGCGTACTATTAATAGTTTGACTCACAAATTATTTAAACCCTAAAAAGGACAATACATGTGCGTTAGTGGAAGATGCATGCAGTTAAACTAATGGATGACAGAACCTCCGGAAGGCTAAGCTAATGGAGATTTCGTTCTGTAAGCGAAGTCAATGCATGCCGGAAAACCAAGGAGAAGCGTGTAGCTGGTTGTTATATGCGTGGAATCGTTATAAACGTGCACCTCATAACCTCTGCGACTATTAGAACCCAAGGTCTTCCGGTTAGTGGCTGAGGGCTGTCATTCGATCATGGGCGGATTATCAGTGGTGTGTTTAGCTTGTACGGAGAGGATATAAAGCCACTTGTCCTTCAGCCATGAAACCCGCATCAAATAGTTTTGTTTCATTGGACATCTCGACTGATGACCTCTAATTGGAGATGCCTACCACAGGCCGAAGGACACACATTCAATATCTTTGAGTAGCATGCTGCGCGTGTTCATCTGTTTTTTGTGTCACTTATGAATACGTCCTGTTCTGGTCAGTCAAAATCAATCATGGGGATCGAATATTTTTTCTTATCTCGGCAGGTTAACTCGGATGACTTCATTATTGAATACTGCGGGTTCTATTTACCAAGTATAAGCGTGTGGCTTTAGGTCGAGGTTTCGCTATTCGTATAGACGGTAATTATGTGGATAATAACTAGAGAGCTGGAAGTTTCGGTTCTTAGCGGAAAAACCACTTAATGATTCAACCGTATCTTTTCAGTCGTTTCTACTTGGGCTTGGGTCGTAAGTTCGCAGTATATCTAGGGTGCAGGACAACATAAACCACACTGTGATGAACTGTGTAGGTACTGATCACTGTCGTGGAATTTTCTAGATTCGGTTCAGAAAAATATTCTCATACATTTGATCCGAAAATAATGGTGAGAATAAAAGTGTCCTGTATCTATCACGTGGAAAATACTTGAAAACTATTGGGTAGTCATGGTTTTCGAAAACGTTTCGTGACAATCGGTAGATTTATTGCTGGGCAACGTTTCGCTTTTGACACAAAAGCTTCGTCAGGCCAAGTGATTAGGTTCCGAGGTTGATCGAGATTTAAGGCGGAAGGAGAACCAATCAGCTAAGTCAAGCTAAATCTCTGTTGGGTGTCGACCGAGGGATTTTAGTGTGTTAGAGTGGTTGAACACGTGTTGGGTCAATTTCCCACCAACCTTGTGTGTTATACATATCCGTAAGTTCGAACAACTGCTTTCCATGACTCAGGGCCCGAGAAAGGTCATAGAAACGAAGAAACCATCCACCAATTACTGTAGTGTATTTAACTTGTCAGATCGACCACTGAGTGAAGACGAACGCTGTCTGTTAGAAAAGAGGCTAAACTTTGCTGTGAGCAAAAAAGTAATAACAGCGGAGGAGAAAATTACTAGTGTAGAGTCACTGTTTCAAAAGCTTCCTTCAGCGGATTTGAGAAGCTACGGATACAACTGGTCACAGTCCTGAAATCCCAACAGCCGGGAGCTCCAAATATTGCACCATCAGAGCGGAGAGCGTTGAACACACTCAGACAGGTAGATAGTATTGTCATTACCAAGACCGATAAGGGTAAAGCCACAGTAGTGATGAATAAGAGTGACTATCTTCAAAAGGTCAGACAACACCTCGCCGATGGACCCTACCGACAAATTACCGGTAGAAGTATTACCTCAATAATGAATAAGAGTAAGGTTGAAGTTGGGAGATATTTAAGATCCGTAGTAAACCACTTAGAGCAAGGTAAGTGGTATCGGTTGTGTCCAAAAAGTGAGATTCAACCGCGACTCTACGGAGTGCCAAAAATCCACAAGGCAGATGTACCGATAAGGCCAATAGTGGATGGTATAGGCTCGCCGCCGCATGAACTGGCCAGATTCTTAGCTAGTATACTGAAACCGCTCACGGGGAAATCAAGCACCTTCATTAGGAATTCGTATGACTTTGCCAACAAGGTCGCAGGGCTTCCTTTGGAGATGGACGAAGTCCTCGTGAGTTTTGACGTAATATCAATGTACACAAACATCCCTAGGGCAGATGCTCTGGAGGTAACTAAGAGGTTGTTACTGGCAGACACGACACTCGGGGAACGGACACAGCTCTCGGTGGATGAAATAGTTGAGGGCATAAGAGTGTGTTTGAATCTTGATAAGTTTGTTTTTGACACAACTGTTTACTCACAAGAACAAGGCCTTGCAATGGGATCTCCAATATCCCCAGTTTTAGCCAATATTTACATGGAGGACTTCGAACAAATAGCTTTGGCCGGATATCATTGTCCACCCAAAGTTTTTTGGCGTTATGTTGACGACACGTTTGTTGTAATCAAACGAGACAACGTAAACAGCTTCCACGACTATCTCAATAGTTTAAACCCACACATCAAGTTTAGCATGGAGATAGAGTCCACATCGGGCACATTACCCTTTCTGGACTGTATAACACATAAGGTTGGTGGGAAATTGAAAACGACTGTCTACCAGAAACCAACAGACACGGGAACCGTCTTAAGCTATTCATCAGCACACCCAAAGTCCGTGTACGCCAGCATTGTCTCATCGATGTTTCGTCGAGTTAGAGCGCTGTGCACAGAAGAGATCGACCGGACGGCAGCTCAAATCGAGATTGCCAACAAACTTCAAGAAATAGGATACCCAGTGAGTTTGATTAGGCGACAACTAAGGAAGATATTGGCTCCAGTATCTAGACCCAGTAAGGAATGGATTGGCACAGCAGTCATTTCATATAAAGCAGGAACATCGAAGGTTATTCGAAGATTGTTGAACTTAGCCAACATTAGAGTAGCTTTTCAGAAGGAAAAAACGCTACGCTCAGTTTTGGTGCAATTGAAAGATCCCCTGCCGGCCGAAAGGACTAGGGACTGTGTGTACAAAGTTAACTGCAACGATTGTGCTAAGGTTTATATAGGACAAACTGCCAGGGAATTGCACACCAGAATTGGTGAGCATAAAAGAAGGATTAACAAACCACCAAGGAATGCAGAAGAATACCAAACGCTGGTCAAAGACTCAGCAATGGCGGTACATGCCTTAGACACGGGACATAGAATAGATCTGGAGAATGTGGAAGTCTTAATACGGGGACTGCGATTCACGCCACAACGGCTGATAGCCGAAGCAGTGGAAATCACTAAGCATCACAGCATGAATAGAATCGAGGGTGTGGAGCTAGCGAGCGTATGGAAAGCGGTCTTAGATAAGCCGAGTTGACGCGTGACGGTGTGGTTGACAATCCACTAAGGATCATTAGAAAAAACCGAAGGGGTAGCGGTGGAAACCCCAACCGACCAAAGGTCACTGCATCCTTCATACACAACTATCTTAGCACTAGCTCACCCACACAGACTAACAGAAGGTTCAAACGAAGTTCAAGAAAAACCATCAAATGAAGCGAACCAGAAGAACTAGACCCTAGACAGGACCCAAACACATGTAGGTTTCCCCACCGACCCAACACTTGTTCAACCACTCTAACACACTAAAATCCCTCGGTCGACACCCAACAGAGATTTAGCTTGACTTAGCTGATTGGTTCTCCTTCCGCCTTAAATCTCGATCAACCTCGGAACCTAATCACTTGGCCTGACGAAGCTTTTGTGTCAAAAGCGAAACGTTGCCCAGCAATAAATCTACCGATTGTCACCAAGCTTTTTAGAAAACGATGTCGTGTATCTATTTGCTGCGGCACGAATGTCAGTATGGTTTAACAAAGTGCACGATGTACACAAATGGAAAAGAACTGGTGCAGTGAGATGAACTGTAGTGCATTAAAGTCGGCAACAAAATTTGGAAGTGTAAAGATATTTATACGAATCTGGTACAACTGAGAAGTACCTGCAGCCCAACAAATATCCGCCGCAGTTAAACGAGTGAATTAGGGGAAACTGAGGGGACAGCAACAAGAGTTAAATTAAGGGCTCTGACCTGGTCACGAATAAGTTGGCGGGAGAGAAGATATATTATTATTTTTGATATAGTGGGGTATGGGTGTTTTATTCACAATTACTCAATTTTGAAGGAAGAGGGTAAAAGTGAGCAACCTTCTGGGTTGCAACTGGATGACCCGAGTTCAATCACTTATGGAAAAATTCCACCAAGGAGCCGGGTTAATACCCCATTTTATACTTAGCGAGGTCGAGCTTACATAACTAAAATGCTTAAAAGCCGAATCTAACGGACGTGGAAATGAACAGTAACCAGAACCCACTGAATACAAAATCAACAGTCACTTTTCAGGAACTTGAAGTTAATGAGGGACATAAATTAGACCATAGTATTGAGTAGCATTTTGGGTATGTCTCGGGAGGGTAACTGCGCTTGCCGCACAACCGATAGATCGGTATCAACTCGAAAAAAATGATGTCAGTTCGAGTGAGAAGTAGCTGATCCATATTACGCCGTCTATACTTTACGAAACAAAAACGTCCTTTATCAAGCCTGATGAGGTTTGGGATTTCGAGAATGGATAACTCAAGAGGAGTAATATAAAGAACGATAATGAACGCCAGCTTGTGGAAAACGGTTTCTTGTTTTGCGGAAGAAAGACCATGGTACCCCTTGGTGGGTGTTTGTAGAGGTTGTTGTCAAATCAAATTTTGTGTGTATTGTTTGCTATACAACCGGCTGGTTGAGGATTTTTTGGACGGACTTGGGGCTTTGAGGGTTTGTTACCTCTCAGTTACTGATGAGTCAATGTAGCATTTCGTCTCCAGCATCCTACGAGGCCTAACCGGTTATAACGAGATTACATTAATCTGTGCTAATTTGTTACGGAAGAAGCTGACGTGACAGGACTCACCCGAAATCTGACTGATTGGCTGCCAGATATCGAAGTCGGTTCTTGCGCTTGTTGTTGAAGATGATTATTAGACATATGAGCATCAGGAGGACAAGGCCAAAAATGATTCCAAAAGACAAACCGATCAAACTGGCTGTGTTGTTTCCGCTGGATGCCACTGAAAGTATTAGAAATGCAGACGAGGCTGATATAAGTTGGACTGGCCAGTATACGTCTAACTGAGCTAACTTGGCAACACATCAACAAGCCACATTTATGCAGTAGTCGAAATTTTGCCAAGTTAATTAAACCCTCAACGGTTCGGCCAGAACTTAATCACGTACTCAGTAAGGCCCAACATTTCAAGCCGTTGCTTCACTTCTTGGTATAGAAATTTGGTCTCTCACTCCCGAAAGTAACTACTTCATACACCTGGTGAGCACGCCGTCTTGGGGGATGGTTTTAAACCTTTTGCAAACGTAACAGAGAAAAAACTCTATCTTATTCTGCATACCATGGAATCTAATCCTAAATTTAGTAGGAAATTACAACTACGACCGTAAGGGGAAGCACACATTAAAGTAGCAGCTTTGCAGTTGGATGTTGTATTTACGTGTTTGAAACGTCAAACAGGTATGCGGTTGCAATCAGGCTAGTAGGCTTTCAGTCATTCGGTGAGCATAGGAATGCTTTCTCTGATTAAAGGAACTACCCAAATTTTGGAAGTAAAACATTTGGCTTCAATTATGCGAACAAGCCATTCACTGTTCTTTCGCTTTTCCGCCTATTTAGGCTATGTTGGTTGTAGAAATTTCCCGCAGAAACAGGACAACTATCTCTAAAAATTTCCTCTTTTCAACGAAAGTAATTTTCTTGGACAAGTTAAGAGGGTTCAGTCGAGGATTTTCAGTAGTATCACTGGAAAAAATTTTTTTTGATATGGCTGACCAAGCCACTCAAACCAAATGGTTTCCAGCTGTCAAAAGTTTTCTTGTCTAGTGCTAAATATGTAAAACAGGGTGAGTAACAGTCCATGATAATGATAATAAAACGTAGAAGAGCTTGTTGTTGTAACGAATGCATATTCAAGACAGTAGCTGACTGCTATTGACTTAACACTGTGGAGAATACGAGGAAGTGTTAAAATGTCAGTTGCATTGATGAAAGTTCCGAAAGTCATGACTTAGTCTTTTTTATCTAAAAATGAATGATCTGGTGAACGGATATAAAACACTAACTGTAAAAGTAGTCAGATGACATGGCACAGCGAAATATTTTTAGGATTTGCATCGATATACTTGGCGAAAGTTTGCTGAAACCTAATTGTTCCTGAATGCAACAACTGCCTTGAAATTAAGGTAATCAAGCAAACCTCAACACCCAGTCCGATCGCGCGTGGTGTGCAACTAGTCTACCACGTTCAACCATATCATATTCTGGTTTAGTTTTCGCACGTTAGTAGACCAAACGTAATGAATGCAGACCGCAGCGACATTTTACCAAAAATTCAAATACAACATGTAGTAAGAAGCACACTTCCTGGGTGATGTTCCCTAACACCTTACTTTTGATCTGGTACGAAATCATCATAAAGGTCCGAAATATTTCATAGTAATGAATGCAGACCCCAGCGACATTCTACCAAAAATTCAAAGACAACATGTAGTAACAAGCACACTTCCTGGGTGATGTTCCCTAAAACCTTACTTTTGATCTGGTACAAAATCATCATAAAGGTCCGAAATATTTCATGATACTTCAGAACGAGGTATCAGACATGAAAGCCTTAAAAACTTCGATTCGTGATTTAATGAATATGCTCCAATTGGAAATGTGTTTGGAAATCAGAAAATAAATCTGTGCAAACCCATTTGTTACTAGTTGCTAGGGTTGCATTTTTGCTTTTTAGATGGCCTTAAGTGTGTAGCATCACGTGTCTAGGAAGTAACAAAATGTCTCACCGTGGTTTTATGTTCAAAATCTTCCAGCAAAATGTAGGAGACCATGCTGCGAGGATACTAGAAAATCCCTTTATTTACAAGGCCGGAAATTTTTGAAGACTCTATGAGTAACTTTCTGAAAAATGTGCTGGAGACAAGCCATTAACAAGGCCTAATCTAAACAGCCATATTCAGGTAGGCTGCACTGTCTTTATGAACTGTCTTTTATCATTTGACTCGACGTTTTTTGAGACAAGGAGAACCTACGAACATGTAATTCGTGTCTGTTTGAGTACCATAGTTCAGATTCGTACTGAGTGCATAAGTAACGGTAACCTTCATTTAAATCCCTGTAAGATCGAGCTGCCCCTTGTTGCTAAAAATCGAGCTCACAATTTCCGTCACTTGTGTGAACTAGCCTGGATAATTATATGGACACACAAAAGAATGTGCAGTGTAAAAGGCAACAATAAATTCCAGCCATACCATACACGTGCCACGGCTTTTCGGTAGTTAGGACGACATCGAATGTGTTCACGGAATAAAAACGAATGAAACCACTGTTGTCTTGTCCTGAATAGTACGAAGGTTGCTCCAACAACGTTGACCTGACTTGCCGTATCTTTCTATCCACATCAGCAACATTCATGCCTGTTGATGCTCTGACTAGCTTTGACACATTTACGAGTAAATCCACCGATTTCGACTGCGGTAAAAGGAAAGCCATGGTAGTGCTTGTCATTCTCCTGAGGTCATTTGTAATTCTGATGCGTTCCTCAATTCCGTCCGACCGCGACTGAATTGTTCTTGGCAAACCGATATCGTTAGTCTGTGTGCAATGGTCAATCATCCGTCGTAACCGTTCAATCACCTTGTCCCGTGCGTTCGTCTGTAAATAAACACCAGTAGCAAAAGAGGCCACAACAGTGATTATACTTGTGCTATCATGTGTTGTCAGTATCGCTGAAATATGCTGTCACACTAATTTTCATCGGTGTTTGTGTTTTATTCGAAATATTGTGTTGATTTATCCAGCTAAAAAGGGGTTGAACTACAGTTTTCACTAGCTTAGCATAGAGTCACTATAGAATGCGAACCACAAAATCCTCATCACTTCATTGCCCCGAACAGAATTCCAGGAGGGAGATTCAGTTTTCTGTATGCTTTATGTGGCCCACTGTACCTACACCACTGTTGTCCGTTTATCATGGTTAGAGAGGAGTTACGTTGACATATCAACGTGTTCATCAAAGTTTTTTGTCCACTGTCATCTCATCGCGACCGGACAGTTTGCGTTCTTCTGTGATCCCCTGCCTGCGTTTTTCGTGGAACCAGCCTATAATAATTTGGCCTACGAAAGTTGGAATGTATTTTTGGCGTTTCATTGCTAGTAGGCGCTTCACTTCACTCTTCAGAGTTGACATATCATGACACCCCCATCTGCAGAAAAAAATTATCAATTCAGATTGTGCATATTCTACACTACCATAATAAATACAGTTCAGTTATGTGTAAATATTTAAGTAAGAAGTTCCATTTTGTATTGTCCAAGAAATTTTTAAATCCACCAATATGGTCAAGCCAACCAAAACATCCGGGCGTATTGCTGAGTGCTGCTTGTTAGTTTTTGAATCGCGGAGATTCAGAATATTTCTAGTTTAGTCTAGCCTTCAGGTGAGGGTAAGACGAAAATATAGCATATGTGACGGCTTGACCAAATGGCTTGTATTATGACCACTGGTTTGTTCTCCGAACAATACAGTTTCAAACCTTTTATTGCCATATTAGGCGACACCGGTGCAAAGTTGTGAACTGTAGCGTAGCGGTGAGTCATTGGTTTTGTAAATTTGCTGTCGGCGACATCAAAGGTAAATCTCCCTGAAGTTTACCGGAAAACAAAAACGGCCGAGAGAACGGCGTATAGGCCGATCAACGTGCACCCGCCTCTGGTCAGTCGCACGAAATTCAATCCGCTGTGATTTGGATAACCGATAAATTTTGCAACATAGATTGGGGTTACTTATGTATCAGCAGGACAACTCGGTCATTCACCTCAAATGTGCCTGCGATATATTGGACTGGAGCAGCTCACTTGGTTCATTCCATGCACCGAATCAGACTTTCTTGCACCAAACTTTGGTGGTAGTGAGTGGTGTGAGTGCGTAAGGAATTCTCCAAGATAGTGACCACAACAAAGCGGTACCAAAATATTCGAGATGAGATTTGAATGACGGACTGCTGAGGACTTTGCTTAAGATGTATGACATGTTTGACTTCCACTACATTATTGAAAAGACAGAAATATTCATTTAAGTCTGTGATTGGGGAAAGGAAAACTGAAACAAAAGGGTCTATTCTCTCCAGTAAACGGATCCATATCTCGTTCATCCAAGTCCAAGCAAGTGATTATTCGGTATTAACAAACGGGTGCATTCTAATGTTTTGTGATTTTGTAAAATGGGCTGACTGTCCACTACTTTCCAATAAGGTTGTCGAGTAAACCGTCTTATCAAGGAGCATCATGGAAATATCAACAACAAAGTCTCTGTAAGTGACCCAACATTTTTCCCAACGATAAGCTCCTGCTTTCTCTTTCGTTGTGTACGTAGATAGGAACAGCTTTGATTCAGTTTCTCTATTCACTGTAAATACTATTTTCAAGAAACTGTGTTTTCCCAGGAAATCTACCCGTGCCTATATGTTTGATAAATGCATCCGGCATGTGCCCAAAGACCTCCCTGATACGTAGTACCCTAGAGAAAAACGTTCCTGCTACTTAATTAAATCGTAATGTTGTGCTAATTAGAGACCGAAATGAACCTTTGTCTACGAACAATGTCACATGGGAGAACTTTATCGTCTACTTAACCTAGATAGTGGTTGCAATTATGCCAGTCAACCTTCACTTCCCAGGCATAATTCTTACTCATTGATACTTCCGAGTAACCACCCCTGATGTTTAAAGCTTTCGGACTTCCTGTATAGAATTTTATTGTCTAGGAGAGGGAAGTTTTCGCAACTTGTTGTGGGTGGCTGGTGAACTGATATTAAGCGAAGGGATCCATCAAACCGAAAATGTCTTAGTGATTGATCCGGTAGTTTACTGTAGCTTTGAGCCCAAATCGAGTAGGCAACTCCCCGTGTGTAGAGTACAATTAATTCAGCTCGCAGGACAAACCCCGAGTACAGACGAAATAAACTACCTATAATGTCGACGAAAATCCTTGGTAGCCCACAACCGACTTCGCCCTTCTTGAGGCTCATCTGGTGGGCGCAGCCCTCGAGTTTCCACCAACAGTAGGTTCTGTTTGAACCAGAATTGCACGAAATTTGCGAAATAAAAACATTTGTTGGTTTGCGGGATACTCATCTGGAACCCAGTTGAATCCCTCGTTTGCGGTGTTTTTAAGCAACTAAATGTGTTGCACTAGGTCATTTAATGTTTTGGTTGGTTAAATATCGCGATACATGTATAGATGTACTAAACTATTCAAAAGGTTGCTGAAAATTCTTTGACAGCCCACGACCGGTTTAGCCTTTCTTGGAGCTTATCAAGTAGGCGTGGTCCCGTGGTTTGCGTCAAGTTTATGTCCTACTTGAACCCAAATTGTGTGGAATTAACAAAAAGCATCACAAACGGAATATCTAGCTGGCTTCAAGGTGAGTCTCCCGCAGAACTGAATTTGTTTGAAAACGAGTGTATCTCGCTGAGCCCCAGGTACCATGTCAACTGAGTCGGTGAAAAGTCTCCCCCAATGAAATTCGTATGAAATTTCATTTTTTCAGCTTTTAATAACGTTGACCAGCTAATCTGTCCTAGAAGCGGGCCATCCTTTATGAGACTTTTGTTAGTGAGTATTTACTACATGGGTATGCAAGTCCAGTTCTGAATTAATTGGCCGGCCGGGTATATTCTACACGCATTTTATATAATTGTTTGTTTAAAATGCCTGGTTTAAAACTATCGCGTGATCGTCTTATTCATTCCATTTGCCTAACACGTGAGTGACCTGTAGCTGTCGTATTCAATGCCACTAACTGGCGGTTACATATGCCTTAAATGATCATATACATAACAAAAGGCTCGATAAATAAATTGATTGCCTGTTGTGAAAACTTTGGTTTTTGACATCCTGTTCTGATTGATCATCAAAAACATTCGAAATTGCTCTCATTGTAACTTACAAAATTAAACCCAGGAAGACATAAAGGGCAGGGAATCCAAATCATACGCAGGCATGGGCCTACGTTATTTTCTTCGTAATAGTCCGATGATCCTGTGCCAAGTGCCTTGCTGGAATTGCCCTCGACCAGCTGATTTCCAAACACTTGAATAACGAAACCCATCAGTCCTTGTGTTTCTCCGGCTATCTCCCAAATCAACCGAAAGCAGATGTCATCTGGACCAGATTCTACCGCTCGCGTTGAGGTGTCTCCGCTCCTCATTAGGTGGGGAGAAGTGCAATAAGAGAAGTCGCCTTTGTTCGTTGCTGGCTCAACGTGAATTGTAAGATCTTCAAATCTGAAGTCCGCTAATTGATATGTAGGAAGAGAATAGCAGTAAATCAGGTTCAAACAAAAAAAGTTATACAATTATGTGCTAATGGGTTTCTGACGCAAATATACGTAAATCCATGGGTTCACTTTTAGTTCTGAAATCAATGAGAAACAGTTGCGTTCAAATAACCGCTGGAATCTTCCAGCACGATACCAAAACGTGTATTTGCCAGTAAATATAAAAACAACCGTGGGTAGCTGCAAAATATTTTTGGATTTCATATCTTTCTCAATCTTGTTTGAAAAATCCTTTTCCTGTCCTGGTGTAATAACACGCTCCCCTTGTGTGTCAAGTACGCTTTCTTCAAATCACAAGGAAGTGTGCTGCAGATGAGCTCCAATACGTATATAGCCGCTTGGCACTTACAATTCAGGGCGCAGTGCGGGACTCAGATCAACCAACCATTAGTCGATGCCGTGTTTCAGCACCAGTGTTGTTCCTATCGAAATACTTCAGTGGATCCACATCATCAAGATACATGCTAAAATATAAATAATGTACTTCTACGGACAGTGGCCATCTCAAGCTGACTGTACTGGGGTCAGCTCAATCTGCTTCCTTAGGAGAGTGCTGAAATGATGTTACCACCCCATCTATTATCAACACTATGGGCGTGTGTTGACACCGAGTGTTTCCGCACGTTAGCCTGCTTAAACAATGTTAGAATGGACACTGGAACGGCTATCTGAGGGTTGACACAATAGATTTAGTCCAAACCCCTAAAACTACTTGGTTACCGACCAGACCATTTCGACTGACTGCCACCTAACCAACCATTACTGATAACCGAAAGCGAAATAGGAAGGAACCCGCGTAAAGGAAACTACGGTGATTGACACAAGCTAGAAAAATGTACATTAGCAAACAGTGACGAAGCTCTTCCAATGTACTCACTCTGATCAGTTGGACTTTAACCGGTACACGCTGGAGGGGCCACATTTGAGCTTTGCCGAATGCTTATCAGCTTTCGCTGAATCAAAGAGCACTCAAAAAAGCATCGTTAATATCAGTTGCAATTCCTGCCATCTCAATCCGCTGACATTATTCACAGTAGGGTTCCTCTAAATTCACCTGCTTGGGAGCAATTTAGTCAGCCTTCCTCTCCTGAAGAAACGCTAACCATCCTGTGACCACTATTCGCCAGCAGAAACCAGCCGAACTAAACTGATGAGTATCAAGGTAGCCACGCCTCTTTGAAGATTCACGTACTAGAGGCAATTTTGGTATCCTGATCAAGGTCTGTCGTTCTTTTAGTCTGGAAAATGATGACATACAGGCTATATAAACTACTTGTCTAGTGTCCACTGTTTCAAAGCCTAGCAATTCATGGAATACTCCAACCCTACAGGGGCTTTGAATTAGCAAGTAATTAGCCACTTTGTTGATTAGGTACGGCTGTATATAGAAAACCCAAATTTTGACAAATTTGTCCAACCATCACACAGGTTAAAATTCTAAAGAAGGAACCACTGAGATAAGCAGATCGTCTTACGACATTAGGTTAGTATACAAGTTGGAAGATATCTTTTCGGAGACAGAAACCACCAGAGGGAAACCGCAGCATTTGTTTGAGGTATAATCAGAGAGGAGAAAGGGAGTGAAGTAAATGTCGTTCCGAATGTATTTTGTTTACAGCTGTGAAATTCGATCTCATCCGGTGGACGATATCTGGCGACCGCTGGACTTGAAGCCCTATATAATGAGCAGTTCTGTCACTTGCCTTAACAGCATTTCCGAAGTGCAGATGCACCACGTTTAAAGAACTAAAATTGGAGAAGTTCCATATGGACCCTTTTGATGTGGCTTTTACACTTTCAAACATTCTGCAGATCCGACTGTACAAGCAAACCTTATGAGCTTTGACGGAAGCTGGTTGAAACAGACTGGATGGGGTCAACACGAAGTCGTAGACACGAAAAGCACCATTGCTTTGATTGTTAGAAAAGGAGACATTGAGTGCTTTTGCTTCAGGACTACGTGATACGGTGAGCCTATTCTTCAAATTAGGCAACTAGTGCCCTTTCGCCGTTTGCTACATTACACTTACCTGCGAATATCTATACATACCCGAAAATGAGCCGCTGAATCGCCCTTACTTTATCTTTAACCTTAACTTCTACCTCCCTGCTGACAATTCTAGCAAAACAACAAATATTGTGCAAGAGTTTGGGCGACAAGTATAAAGGGGAGATTTCACTGGAAATAACATAAACTTTAGGGGACCCGAGAAAATTGAGGATAACTAATTCCTGACATATACCGTTCATGCAAAAACTGGATTTACTCACACATTCCAGTGTACAGGCCAACTGGCTGAGAGTATGGTGAAATATAACTTCCGTCATTTCTCAAAAGTGCATCGTAGTCTGGAGCCACAGCTCGAACTCGAACTTGGTAGTATAGCCCACATTGGAAATAATGATCAACTATGAACTCTGAAAGATGAAAAGCGAAAAGACGAAATTGTCACCTCGTCCCCCAGGGCTGTAAGAATTTCACCAGAAACTTGAAGATTAGAGGCAGAACTATGGGCGAATAATTTGATTTAAAACCTACCAGGAAAAACGCACATATCAGAAGAACGATTAGACAATTTATTACGAAGGTGCAAACGACTTGACACTGTAGATGACTTTTTTTAGATGAGTTATTACAAACAACGATAAGGTTAAAGTGGCTCGTAGAAGTCGGTTTGATTTCACATATCACTGAACAATGATAACACTTGGCAAGATCAACAAACTAAAAGGTGATCAAGAAAACAAAACAAGTAAAAATACTGAACCTCCCAATACCGTCGGGTTTTGGGGATATGCAGTGGTTACTGGATTGGGATCGCAATTTGATCATGATATCTGATCTGAATGCCTAGATGAGATGGGTAAGTTAGATCAGAGTGTGAAAGCACCCATGTTTGCATCCTTGTCTGCAAACTGATGGATTGTGGCCCGAGTCACTGGTCTCAACAACTGAGCTTTTGTGAATTTGGTGGTTTTTTTGGATAGCAGCAATATAAAAAGTTGCGTCGGAAATAATATTACGATTCTACCTTAAAAACAAGATCATACTTATAAACTGATTCAATCGTATGACAACGAACATCCAAATCATTTCTTTAAATCTCACGTAGACGGAACATCTCCCATTAGATCGAAGACGGTTTAAATATACATCGACATCGAATACGGTAGTGCTCCGATAACTTGAAAGCCATAGTGAAGAGAGTCTTTGACTGTAACAGTTGTCCGGTGTCGTATGTACAAAACATTCGGTTAAAATAAAGGGCATTTTCCTGGGGCGGTGCTTGTGAGATTCAGCACGAGGTCTGCAGGGCTGTCAGGTTTCTTGGCGGTTCATATACCGCTCAGCGAGAATATGCTCCATACACCCCAGACGGTCACCTGTCACTCGAAGTTTGTTTAGCTTAAACGATGGGTGAAAGTGGCAGCCTCAGTAATGACTACAGTGTGAAAAATGGCACCTTGAATTGTGGCTGTGCAAAATCCTCAGGATAAAATTTTGGAATCGTTTACATTCTAGACGTTTTCCTGTCATCATGGCAAATGCTGCCAGTTGGTATCTAGTAAATAGTCGGAATATATTTTAGATGGGCAATTCTGTTGAACAAATTACCGGTTGCAAAACTAGAGCGAGTGGACTAAATTATTCGGTTTAGTTAGCAGTTTGTGGTTGATGTTAACTACCGAAAACCAGCATGCAGCATCCACCTGCTACTCCAACAACTGATACCACAGAAGCGCCAACGCAAAGGAGAAATGTAAAGTACAAACGCCCGTCGATCAGTGCACAAATTGGGAATGCTCAATAGTCTAACTCAACAGTCCTGGGGGCACTCAACCTACCGCTTCGGTCAAACTTCATTGTTTGTGCCGTTTTAGCATTGAAAATGCTCATTTCCATTTCATAATGAACTGGACACAGTTTAGTGTAATCCATTTGAGCACTGAACTTGCAAGCGACCAACTTCAGTCCCTTCGCATTGGGATCCGTGTGAACATCACCGCTCAGCGGTCCCCCGCATTTGAAAGAGATGGACGGAGACCCGTTGAAGTCTGTTGTGAATAGCCAGGAAAATCATATTTTGATTTGATCAGTCAGAATGCAGTAAAATTCATTAGATATCGTAACTTTATATGAGCTGCTTCTCATTGGATTTGGTGGAGGAAAGTGTGATTAGGCGAATTTGGCTTAAGCAATTAACATTTGATAAACTTTAATCCTGTAAACGCATCTGCCTAATTTACATAAATTCATAATACCTTCCATCATTATACCTAATCATTTACCAGTGGTTCCACGCAGATGTCAGTTTTGTGAAGAAATCTTCCTCATTTTACCAAAAAACGTAGAGCTATAATCATGGCATCTCCTCTTCAGAGCTTATCATTTCTAGTTTCAACGGCCCTTTGACGACCCCTTTGACTTCATATCCCCGAAGCGATGAACGCGTCCAGCTTTCAGTTCTGAACATGTGGGTCTGCCATGACCGTTGTGGATGTTTGGCCCGACAAAGTAACTTGTTTAGACAACCTCCAAACCAGTGTCCGACGCACGACTGGAACGTATACGCTTGAGCGAGAGCTAACAGAATAATCAACATTGCAAGAGGCGAGATTTCGCTTGCTAGAAATAGAAATGTGTTCATGTAAAAATTGTAGGTGCGCATAAAAGGTCAAAATTTGATCGATTTGTTTAGACTTGGAAGTGAATTTTGTAATAGAGCTAAAACAATGTCCTTAGGGCACTTAATGGCAAAATATCAAACTGTCATTTTTTGAGCGAGACTGCAAAATCTGAACTTTATGATTAATGCAATCAAAACCTATGTGGTGACGCATGCTCATGAGGCCTGAATCGTCTATCGTTTTTAGTACATACCTAGGATGAAATAAAATAATAATACCGGTAGTATTAATACTATTCCCCAAATGTTTGTGTGATGACATTGCTGTCACAGCCATGGAGTCGATTTTTGGGAGGTTACTAGTAAATAAGGGGCTTGGAAGTCAAAGTCTAAAGTCCCGCAATAAAATTATGGAAACAAACATGATGAAAAATTAATGCCTTCGATATTTTGAAAAGATGAGTCTGGAATAATATTCAACAGAATTCGGGATTCAACGCCGTCAGTTTATTTTCTCAAACCACCCCCTTTTGGCTGTTTTTCTCGCAGATAAATTCATGGGCATGAAATCCCGCAATTATAAGCCCTTCCCACTCCATATTCCAATGCGCTACTTTCACTGACCACTTCTAAACATAGACCTTGGCTGAATGATGCAAACCGGCGTTACAATTGGCTGTGACCGAAAGGTGATAATCAAAGGACTGGAGTATGGTCACATTGTTTCGTACCGCTTCTATAAATTATACAGTATTAACTAACTGTCCAATCAACTAATTAAAGCCTTAACTAAACCCAATCTTCCAAATTGTGATTATACTAACTAAGCAATTTGTGCCACACAGCAATGTACTCAATAGTATACCGGCAGATCATGATAAACTTTCCAGGACACAGAGTTCACTTTCAAATAAAACGAACCTAAGCTGATATTTATGATAAGATGCAGTAGGAAAATTGACTGATGGCTACTCAAAATGACCTCAAATTTCCGGAAATGCAGGCGAAACTTATGAGGCTATTTTATCTAGAAATGCAAAAGGTACAAGAGTTCAGGTGGACGGCGCGCAGTTATTGTAATTACATGGATGAAATGCTTCAGTCGAAGGTTTAAAGTTAGTCTCAACAATACTCTCCCGCATACGTCGAAAAGAGATAAATAGCCAACTTTACCGTTGTGAATAATCCCAGGCACTACATTTATTGTAAAAAAGCATAGCCTAATTACTCATCAGGTTTTAGCAAAAAATATTGTGTTACTAGATCAAAACAACTAGCGAAGGCGCCGAATATATAAGAATACCAATCCTTTTGCACAGAGCACGGACCCTTCTCAGCACTGGCTTACTCTGTCTGTTTGTGGTGCTGCAAACTTCAGCTGAGTCGGGTCCCCGACCAACGGAGTTGACATACGCAACAAGAGCACAATACTCAGTGCATGAATCCAGATCCGGAAGCCGAAAATCTGTGTGTGACTGAAGGGGGAATTCCAAAGTTTGCGACCTAGAACCAGGTTTGTAGTATGTTAAAAGTGCAGTTGTGCCCTCTCCGCACTCATTTCCAGTACGTTCAGACGAATATATTACTAGTGATTGACTTTCGACGGCCTTGATGCTCACCCGGTGTGGTTGGCAAGGTTCTGTGGAGGAATAGATTTTGACTTGTTTAAAATCATTATTCGAGGAAAGTACTAATAAAAATTAAATAACCAAGCTCGCGGCACAGCACTCAATAATACAGTCACTTAGGTCAGAGTTAGAAAAACTACTGGAACTATTCATTTTCTGCAACATCAACTTTATTGGATTGGAATCAGCGCACATGTAGTAGAGTCTACTTCAGTCCAAATCCAAGAACGAAAGCTAATTGATCTGTATTACCTGATTATTGGTTTGTGGAAATATTTCATAGTAATTCACTCTGAAAGCAGTGACTTGTCATCAGAACGGACGTTCGTGCGACCAGCCGAGATTGTTTTCTCCCTAGAAGACTAATTTCCAAGGTCTAGTAGGTGCCTGTGACCGTGTGAAGAAGGGAATTCGCCTTAACTGTTCACCCTAATAGTTTGACCTAATTTCTAGGTTATTTCTAAGCCTGATTAACCTCTCTAACTTTCCAAACATGTGAGTGATTCAATTTAAATTATTCACAAGTTATGTGGCCTTGCATGACTGTATAATACAGCTTTGTCTACAGCGCCTTCAGATCACCCAGCGAGCAGTAAATGATCACCTTTATTGTGGTGCATTTCAGGGCTATCCACATTGCTGGTATCGTCATACGGCATGCGTAACACTATTAGTTTACAGCGACTGTAAGAAAGCGTGTAATAACCGCGGTTAAATATATCAGCTTGAACGGTTTTCACGGCGTATCACCCTTCTTTGAAAACACAATGAATAGATCAATGTGGCTCAAACAAATTAGGGACATAGTCCGACATGTTCTTCATCGGTTCTTTTGTATTCAAAAACCTCGCCGTGCCTGCACAACTTCTTGGCTTGAAGGTATCCAATACGGAAAATATGAAAAATACGAAAATAAAGATAGTCTCCATATCCCTTTTTAATGGAAAAACGGTATGAATTTGTAATCACAAAAGCAAATGTAATTTGTTTGACGTGGAGTGTTGTTTGTGAGGGATGTTAACATCGAAACGAAGGACCTCAAGAACTTATTTCAAAATTGTGTTAGACTGGATAAGCGAACTATGTGTCAGTAAGCGATGTGTGTCCAAAGCAGATAAACCAGGTTCATTGGGTTCCCCAACACGACTAAATATGATGGGTCTGTAGACAGAATATGCTTTACTTACACAGGGGGCAAATCCAAAATAATAAGCTATCACAGCTGAGACTGTTAAAAAGACTCCACAGACTTACTGGCTGCCAAGGTGGTTAGAATTTTCTCTCGGGTAGCTCCTAAACTCCCATATGCATTGAACGGTGTTATTCGTATTTCATAGGAAGTATTTTGTGCCAGGTCTGTGAAGTGAGCCGATGGCGTGCTTTTAAACGATAAAGTGCTCATCCTTTGGCAAGAGAATATCAAGGAATCGACGAATCTGGACGATGATAGGTTGCTGTTGTCAGCGTAGTACATCTAAAGCAAAATGGCTGAGTTAAATCGGGCAACAAACCTGTTGTATCTTGTAATGGAAAACCTCAAAACATTTGGACGTGAGAGTATATTTACACAGATTACAGGCTATTCTTGTGTTACTTGCGTGATCTTCCCATATTCGAAAAGAACAGCGCACATTCCTTGGGCCAGCCAAGGTTGCACTGACTTTGCGGCATGAATTCTGAGCGAGTAAGTAGAACAGAGGTTTTCAGCGAGAGATCCACCACATTTTATCTAATAACCGGTTTTCTTCAAGGCGATGGATTCTGGCTATCAAAGGCAATCCAAGAAAGCAGTTAAATCTGGGGCTGCAACCTCGATAACACACAAAACGGTCAAAACCAACTAATCATAGCTAATTTGCCCAACGACGAGAAATATCTCACAAATTCCGGCAACCATTCATTTAAGAATTCGTTATACAAGGAAGCAGCTAGCACATGGTCGCGTGATGTGAACCGCGTTAGTAAGGGTCAAGCGATTTCATCTTCTTTCCAAGAGCGAGATGACAATACTGCGCATCAACCATTCGTGATTGACGAGTAAGGCGTTCCATTACCCAGAACAGAGCTGGCTTGAATCGGCTTAGGACTTCGCAAGGTGTGCGCTGCTACTGATGATTATGGGCATTTCAGCATAGGCTAAGTTAAAGATGAAATCTGGACTAAAATATCAGAATATCTTTTTATTGCCACTGACGTGCTAAAATGCTCAGATCAAGTGCGCACATCTCATTCAAACTTAGTAAATGCTCGCATACAATTCCGCTATCTAACAGTAGACATTTTTCCCCGCAGTGTAAAATGCTTCTTGGATGGTCTCAGAGATAGCTAAACTTTTCAGCAAGATACTCATCCAGCTAACTGTGACCTTCCCATGGAAATAAGCGCACAAGTACATTGTTTGTCCGGTTGTTTCAAGGATGGTATTACTGTAAAAACAACTACAAGCCGGCTTCGTCAGAACCGGACAGAACCATGTTATACTTAACACCGTGGGTTTACTGTGGGGTGCGTTCACACAAGACATTTTGCTTGTCCAGGAATGTCAGCTTGTAAACTAAATGGGAGTGGATGAAGGAAGTGGCATATAAAGCACGGCGACAGGGCTTTTGGAAAGGCAGCAACCGAAATTTATTCAGAGGATCTAAAACATAAGTACGCGGAATACGTGAAAGCTAGACGCTTTGAAGTCGCAATGTATCTCGGGCCCGCACTACTCCTGGTGAACCAGCTGATGCTTGATTTCTGATGCACTGTTATTACTATTGTGATTGCCTGTTGAACCCAACAGGAAGCCTTACCAGCTTTACCTCAGGAATAAGGCCTGTCAAAGAGACAGTGTTAACATTCCGAACTTTTGTAGTAATTTTAACCTTTTCCGGAAGATAGTCGTTACCTTCCCAGAAGGAAAGGGTTATGGTTACCGATTTAACGATTTGCATCTCTATGCCTGTGGTTTAGTTTCCAAATTCAGCTATCAGGTTAAGCAGTTGATGTCATACTCACTGTTGGGAATCATATCTCAATATTAGGCGACACTTTGGAAGGGGAATTGATTTAGCCGGATCACCAGTTTGGTCAGATACGGGCGGAAAATTCCGCGCACTATACAGCTGTTGGTTCATTCTTTGCTGCATTAGACCTGAATTGAACTCGCCAGAGATACAAAACACATTTCAAGATTTGGATACGCCAGTATATTAGATATCTGTCGAACTTGAGCACTGGTTTGGTCACGTTGAAAGAATGCACATGTGCGATGAACCACTTTGCATTTTGCAGCTTCAACTCAGTTTGAGCAAGTGGCATAGTATCCACTGGTTGGTAATTTACTAAGTGTCATGCTAACCATCAATACACGGGCCTTCCGCAAGCGGTGCGCTTTTCCATTAATTGTGCTTATGAACACAAATCTAGCCACTCGTCGCATTTTACTGACTGCATAACTTGTAAGTTTCCTCCCGTGTGAAGCTAGTCATTTGACTTAATGCAGTACCGGTGTTATAATTATTATTATTATTATCATCATCATCATCGTCAGCTGTAATAACCGCGTACTCGTAGTACAGTGGTTTTAGCTGCCGCAGTTTTGTTCAACGATGATCTGGGGGGGAGGGTAGGTAGCTGCGCATTGCAGGAGGGAGCTGATAGATTGGTGCATAAATTCAGCACTGTCAGTGGGCAGTCAAGTGGGGAGGTTGGAAAAGGAGCTATGCAATGAAGGCAATAGCTTGGATGCACGAGCTCCATTAAGGGCGCGACTGGGCCATATCTGACAATGTCTCTAGCCATTGGTGTGTGTTATAATTATAAATGCCATGTAGATTGCTGCTGCTGCTAAGCTTTTATGGCAACGATTTCCTATTGACCGAATCTATTGCAACTGCATCAAACACAAACTCACCAGTTGAGCATGGATGCATTTGGATCCACGTTGGCTTGGTAATGAAGGTTTACTAATGGTCGCCACATAACCATATACAGTGGATTCTACTGTTGTATCCCATTCTTGATAGAACTCATTTTGCATAGAGGGCGCTCCCCAGGATACTTGCAGTCTCGTTGTATAGTATATGGGGTATGTAACATCCACACAAGGAATTGGAGCTGAAAATGAAAGACAAATTCCACCGGTGTTTAAAAACAAACAACAAATAAGATAATCAGACAAGCTGATGTTTATTTTATCAGGTAGCAAGCGTGCGATGCCTAGATGTACGACAATGTCGTGGAGAAAATCTAAATCATTCTTATGGCTTCTACCATGTTTCTATGACTGATCAATCTCAGGAACATATAATTATCCAAACTTACATATTGTCCCTTGTTACTTCGTCAACTAACTAGTAAAATTTCCTACAAACTGCCTGGATAGGCTAGCTGCACTCTCGTCTCGCACTTTCGGCTTAACGCACAGAATTGATAGCACTACTGACGAATATACAGTTCTTCCTAAACAATTTTGGAACATCATTTTCTTCGTACTTGGGCGTGACCAGTCCGAAAGAACCTCAGCTCAGTTATAGCAAATGTCAGCACATAATCGCTTAATTCCAGGGAGTCATCAATTTACAGACATTTTGCATCTGGCACTCTCCTGTCTGCTGAGAGATTTGTCACTAAATCAGTTGATTTTGAAAACAGTATTCTACAAAACCGTATATGGATGTTTCACTGTAGGTATTCATGAGATGAAATATGCTCCCTCGAAGTAACTGCATACTGAGCTTATGAAATACTCCACTGGCCAGTATTTATCATAAAATTCTCAAAGGTTAACTTAAAGTTATTGGCTGTAATTTGATCAGTTACTTAGGTGGAGCAGCCTTCACGAGTAGATTTCTCCCGATACACAAAGTTGGCATACAAACAATTCTCTCTGCTGAATGCACTGTTGTTTCTGTTTGAAGTATGCAGCATTTGAAATATAAAACTCTTTGTCTAGATGGGCTAGGAAAGTTCTCTCAAGGAGACCGAAGTCCGCAAATCACGTATATTAAGAACAGCAGAATCAAGTATATTGCGTGACGCAACAACATTAAAGCCACTACTCACGTAAACCCAAAAATTTGAGCAGGCCAAATATTTGTCCTATACTGGCAGTTTGGAGCAATCGTTGTTCTCATGTTAAAAAACAGCTGATAATCTCTGAGTTTAGGGGATGTTATTTTTAGCCAGTTTTTTTTCACATTACAATGGAAGACATTCTCAGCAAAACATTGATGTTCTATTCAGAGCCTCTCCGAGCAATTAGAATCCATTCATGATTACGTGATTACGTGATTACATGGCTTGTTGGAAACTATGACCGGAAATTCCGTAGCTCAAACTCAACCTCGGCATACACAGTTTTAAGCTTGAGTAGCCTTGCAGTATCCTAATCCTTATATTTCCTCTACGTGGCATGTAAAATAAGTACCGACATATGATACAGCTGAAATATTTGTTTTTATTTTTATGCAGGTCCTAAGGCTGTTGTTACTGAGACACTTCAGCATTATGGACGTATTGGAATCCCGAAGCCTAATACACCAATAAACTTAGGTTGAATCTGAAGTAACCGTGCTGAAGTGACTTTAACAGCTCCACCCACTGTCGCGAACCGCCCTAAGTTCAGACGTACCATACACAGTTTGAAGGACACATCAGCCCAGAAGTGCATTAATGTCGCAACGTTTATGGCACGATTTTGATGTGGTGTGAATACTTTGTTATTATTTTTGTATACATTCCTTATCTGTTATCCAACCATTTGTGTGATAGAAGTTTAAGCAGTTGTTTGTTTTCCTTCCTAAACTTTTTGCGTTTCTTAAGGTCTGTTCCACACTGACGCATGCCACTTGAGGAAAGCTTAGGAAATAGAAAGAAAACTGAACACGTTTGAGTTGCATGAGCATCTGGACGTGCTATTGACCAGGTATGTACATGGATCTTTTTGCAGCTTGTTCCCCTAGTTGGCTTCAGTGCCCACGTGTCGCGTTTTTGTGCCCAAACTCTTCTTCCAAAGCCGTGTTGAGCAAACAATGATTTGAAGACATTTCATATGGCTTATTTAATCGTGGTTGTTGGTCTGTTTTCCGAGCTTGGCAGCTGGATTACAAACATTTCATCACCAATCGGGGTGATATCCACGCTGACGATGTCATGCAATCCAAATGCCAAGCTCGGCGAACGGACCAATAACCAAGCAGCTCAACCGAGCTGCCTATATTCCACATTACTGCCTGTTTATTCTGTTGTTGCTATTGTACTGATGGGTATGAAAAAGTGAACTTTCCTAGTAACGTTCACTTTTCTCCATTGCTTCCCTGTGGAATATACAAAAGTACAATGTCCCCATTATTACTAAACCATTGTTTAACATTTTGGTGGCCGGTTATTTGAAACTTACTCACCAGATTTCGGAAAATTAATTGGGTGTTATTACTGTTCCAACACAACTAACTCACCCATTTCGTGGCACTGTGGAACAGAACACGTGCCCCAGCTACCAGAGAGAGGACAATGTGTTTGATCTGAATACACGAAGCCTTGAGCGGTTTGGCAGTGCGTAGTAATGTAACCATGAGTTGTCGAACTCTTATTGCAAGATTCATGATGTCCAAATTCGACAACATAGGCCATATGCTGACCGGACGTCTGGTAACTGGTAGGGGCCAACGTAATATTGGACAATGGGAGAGACCATACACAGTCTAGTTGGCAAGCTGAAATGTTTTATGATGGAAGCAGATTACAGGTTATCATAAAAGGCTTATTCGCCCGTATCAAAATCATAAGTAGCCCACAAAATGAGTGACAATAATTCGAAACGGCGGCGGTCTCACCTGACTTGTCCATAGGACTTGAAATTACCAGAGGATCTACGCGTCTGTCACTAGCCACAAAAGTATCCAACTCTAGACTTATTCTGGATGACCTGGTTGGAGGGATCGGCAACATGAGGCGGTAGGAGAGGAGTCCGTTAGCTTCTTTCGGAGTTTCTAGAAGCGGAAGCGCCCAATGCTGAGCCAGATTCTCTAGTGTGAAAATCATCGGCTGCGCCATGACCTCATGCTTGTCATTAAGCAGTGTTGCGGTGTGCCCGATCGAGGCGCATGTTCTGTAATTTGAATTCCTGTCTTCCTTTAGAACAAACAGCAACATGTTGTTCGAAAGTGTAGTCACACTGAGTTGTGGCCTTGTTCCTGAATATACGAAAATACGAGAGCGAGCTGAATATATGTACGCATATACGGCTTTTGTATATTCACAATTAAATATACTGTGATGCCATAAAACAAAAGGTTCCTGAAGGCCTTAGTGGTGTAACTGGAAAGAACGGAGCTGGACACATCCTTGAGATGACCAAAACGGACACTATTTTTTGCACGAATTTAGGCAAGATGCGCAGATTTACGGTGTCGTTTCTCCCAGCAGGTACACCTGAGTAAGAGGATTATGCCGAATGCCAGATTATTCAGGAAAAATGCACTTAAGATTATGGAGAAAAAAGTTGCCGAAGTCCCAATTCATGAAAGCGTATATAAGTGCCGCTGTTGTTGTACAGTAACACAGTAGTATTATTGTTTATATAGCTGAGTTTATCTTTCCATATATCTTGTGTACTAGAGAAGTAATAATTACACAGAGATGGGAAAAGGGCTAATTAGATGAGATTGGTACGGGTGAAAATCTACAAAGCCCACAAGTCCTCAGTAATGGCGAAAAAGACTGAACAAGCAATGTGCCGTAGGGCATAGTGTAGGACTACCTATCAGATATGAGGCAAAGAAAGAATAGAGAAATAATCATGGTAGTTGGAATTGTAGAAGATGAGCTTCAGGAGAAGACCGTTTGATAATTTCAATAATTTCCTCCATTGGTGTTTTAGAGACTAAACTTTCGGATGTTTTACTTGGAACTGCGCAAATAGTAAAGTTATTCATTTTTAAAGGCGAAACATGGAAGTACTTTCATTGTGCAAACTGGTGTTCGAGCAACTATGATTAGGAGGACCATCTTAAAACTGTACCATGACAGTGAGTTAAACGTGAGTTAAACGATGTTTGTTAGAAGGCAGTGTGTTGAAAACTGACAAAAAGATTGGCAACAGATATGAGAGTTATGTTGAAATGAACATTGACGAAGGACCGTTCATTCAAAAGCCTTTCACAGCATGTTTCTCTAAATTGACAATCTTCTTCCAGAAATGGATTTGCCGCTGTTCTCAACTTTCCGTTATGACGGCGCCGAAATTACATCATGCATTTTTGTTGGAACCCGTCAAAGAAAATGTGTTGGCACATATTCATACACAGCGGTTTTATCTGAGAAAAAACTTGGATTCATAAAAAATACGGGAAAGCATACTCATGAAAAGCAACCCTCCTATGTTCTGGAAGCATCGACTCTAACTGGTTCAATTAGTGGTTGTTGTGTGTGAATCCATATATCTACCCTGAGGTAATTTACCGTATTGCATCCGACACCGTCTTCAGCGTACTCGTTTGTTATATACATTATTGTGTGAAACAGTAGACGTGGCGATCGACGATCCTTGTAATGTTGCTCAATCTAATGAGAACAGCTATCGTTCAATTATGTCTGAAAGACAAATAATGCGCAATAATGTGTGCCTGAAATACGTACACGTCGCCAAAATTTTTCACAACTGGCATTTGGATGACAGAGCAGGCATGAGACTTTTACATACCTCTTGGGATAAGTAACTCGCAATTACGTAACGTCTGAACTGCTCAGATGATATCTGTTTTTCAGGTCAGGCACAGTGCCTCCTCATTTCTCGTGAACATCCTTCTCACTGCATGGTTGAGTTTTTCCGTCAGACAACTGTCAGAACAACTGGTTTGAAGACCTTTGTGTTTCAGTGACACTAGAATCCATGAGTAGTAATTCGCAGCACAAAATGAGTTTCCCCTGTGACCATATTCTCTGGTTGAGACACAATAACAACTGCCTTCTTTGGAATATGGTCTGGGTGATAGACAACCCTCGCTTTCGTCCGGATGTGTAAAGTCACCCAAGACTGTAGGAAACTTGGACGGTTTTCCACTGGATATCACTTGTGTCAGTTGCCCAGTTATCCGAAAGTTTACACTGGTATCTTTTATCTGCTCGGTGTGAACTGTAGTAGATTTTTTGCAGTGTTTTATGAGGTTGCAGTTTATTTCACGAGACTTCATTTCACTATATTACACCTGACTTGCCTTCTTTTTTATTTTTATATTATATGCACATTACACTGTTATATTTAACAATCTGGACCTTCTGGGTTGTTATGCCCATGACGGTGCTTTGAGTAGCCCCGTCTATGACCACCAACGTAAGGACCCAGCTGAATGATGACTGGCACTAGCTAACAATACACGTGTCGTCAGGATGCATTCCATTAGTAGTGACGTTACACATTTTTCGGATGTTCAGTTGTACTCGTCTGAGCTGAAAATTGGTGGCTCCCAGTTGGGCATTCTGGTGACTTCAAAGTGCCCCTACCTGCCCACCGTTCTATCCAGTGTCATCGGGGTCACACCAGTTGAAGAGACATCAGGTTACTGCATGTGCGTCTTAGCACAAACCGCACCTAGCACCACACATTAGACAGTGTTCCCTCTGCGTAGTTCGATGTGACAAGTCAATCTGAAAGCGTCTGTCAGCCCACTGTACCCGAGTTAAGTTAACGAGTTGGAGGTTTGCCTGGCCTTACAAGACAAGCTTGAAGCCTGTGTCTTCACCTAGCTAGGAGTGAACTGTTTTCAGACCAATTAAACTCGTTAGGTGTTCTGCTAAATCAAAATGCTTCAAATCCAGAAAACCGTCCGAACAATTTTGTTAGCGTTTGCGCGACTGTTGCTTCACACTGAGTGAGAAAATTTTGTGCATTTATTTGACATGGCTCGCAGTAATTTCGAACAATGAGAGGGTTAGGCCATGGATTTTTTCGCTGGGTTGGACAACTCTTCTGCGGCGAATTCTTCGTCAGTGAATGCGACTTTCGTTTTCACTGTATCACGGTTACAGGTGACCATACACGAATAGCAAAAGCAAAGTGTCACTGACGGAAAATGTTTCTGCTTCCATTTAGTTTGGGCTTCATGAACTTAACAATTTTCTTGTGTTTGCTCTGTTTACATATTCATCTGTACCTTTGCATCCATATTTTCATGCAATGAACTAACCCTTTCCAAATTTTCCTCAAGCACCTTTGGCACTGAGAATCCACGTTGGTCGCAGTAAAACAAAACCTGAAAGTTTCAAATGGATTTCAGATTCTCATGATTTACTCTTGCTTGCTGGCCCCTCACAGACTTTCTAGAAGGTCGGACCAACCTAAACCATGGGATGCATTCTTATTCCGAGTTACAGAAATGAAAAGCGAGTTATTATCTTGGGTGCACTTTAACTCCTGTTTCGAAAGCATAGTATAAGGGGTTACACTTATCTTCGGGAAAGCAGGTTTTTCCGTACGTTTCTGCTTGATACTGGCTTTTGCAGAAATGTTACAAAGTAGGTACAATGAACTATCCTACTATTTATTCTAAAATCCTTTTGCTATTCCTTTTCGATAATTTCTCCACTAGAAGGTTCAAACCCATTTACCAAAGCCGCCTTTCATTCAACTTGGAATGATGAAGGTTTCCATCATCACCGTCATCACTGTCAGCAATACAGTGGCAGAAAACTGTTGTAAAACATAAATTCATTACAGACATGAGGGAGGAAAGCCGTGGTAAAGAGATTAAAGTAAAGCGAAAAAATGGACTTGTGGAAGGCGACAATATTTCTTTGAGAAAAACTACTGAGACTGAGATGTCTATCCCTGTGGACATGGTTCCTGGGTCAGTCTCCCCCAGAGCAGCGCTTGGAATACACAGCATAGCAGACTTTGGTACAACTCTGTAACTTGTGTTTCGCAAAGCTACTAAATGGAGAGCTCGTTTCCTACGTTTCTAATAGAAGTTTAATTACCATCTACATGAAGACTTGCGTGATTTGCGTTGGACGGTTTATCCGAAAAAGTCGATCAAGAACGGAGCCACGTTATTTTTAGCTGATGGAAATTTGACTCCAAAGCTGTTAAGAGGTAGACATACACCATCTAGCAAAACGGCACCCACTGCGTTCAAACTTAGTATTAGTGGTAAACAACTGGTGATCCGTAAACTTTGCAAGAAGCGTTCTCCATTATTTTTGTCTCTTAGGTCCAGGCTAAGCATACCATCAACGTCTGCCTCTGACGAGTTCAAAGGTGCACTGTAATCATATCCTCTTATGAATGTATCTCAGCCCTTCGTGGTAGACAAGGGGGCCACCGGTACATGATGACCATCTTCAATGAATCATAGCAGCAGTTCGTTGATGCATATATGAGTGCAACAAACATAAGGCAATCCATGTTTAAATACAAGCAAGAAGTTGGTGGCACAGGATCAGTGGTTTGCAGGTATTCAGCCTCAGCTCAAATGCGTGAGGCTATGCCAACACTAGTCATCTCAGCAACTTTATTTGGATCCTGCATTCATGTCAATGATATGAGACATACGCCAGTTGATAGAGTTTTCTTTTTGGTCGACCTGTCAAGCATTTTCTATGTTAAATGCTGGAATAAACAGAACGAAGCCTGAATGTCGGACGGGAAGCGACGGATGGGGCCCGGGTCTTGCAGTGCCAATTCTCTTTTCAGTTTATGCTTTTCCTAAATACAATATGCAGTCTATCGTTTTTTCCCAGCTGTAAAAGTTTCACTGCATCAACTTCCATAATAAATCTATCTTCTGCCCTCTGCCAACCGCAGAGAAATAAATTAGCCTATTCAATCCTAAGAATGTCAATTTTTGACAACAAAAATTGCATCAATATTGCGAAAGAAAATGCAGTCTCCGGGAGGCAGTAGGGGAGGCCAATAAATTTTAACCCCAAAACAGCCATCCACGGTGGGTGCCGGGTAGACTGATCGACAAGAATTTGCTGCAAACCGATTGCAGACCGCATATTGCAGTCAAACGAACAATTCTGAATAACAATTGCATGGTATAGCACTCTAATTAGTCGTAACGAGTTTCACTCTATTACGAAACGTTCAACCTTGATATTCGCTCACGAATATCAGTGTGCTTGCAATAACAAAACCTGAAGCTTAAGTGTATGATTGTGATAACAAGGCAGCAAAGGCGGCCATCGATTAGTGCCGACTGAGAAAAAAAAGGAGGAATGAATGTACCAAAATGACCGCTGTAGCTGCGTCACAGCCGTATCCCATGTTCCATATTCCATATTCCATATCCCAGTTTTAGAAAAGAAGCTCTATCTAGTCTTAATGACCCTTGCCTTCATAGATTAGGTCACTCTAACCAATGAGCCGTGAGTTGTGAAATTCAAAATTCATGTTTCCGAGCAGAATAGGTCTGTTATAAGACCCAGAGTCAAGCCAGGAATCTGTCCTTCCGTTCCTTGGTAATCAAGGCTCACATCGAATTATTTTACTGGACACCAAAATAACAATTGACAAAATCTAAGTTAATCACTAAAAGAATGAAGGAATGCACTTGCTGGAAGACTGTACGACATTCTGAAAAGTAATTTACCTTCAGCCGCAGTTAGCAAGCGCCTCCGGCACGAAAATAGCTGAGGATTTAACGAATCGTTTGAAACCACCATGAGTGACACTTCGTAAACTGCGCAAGGCAGAAGACAGGAGAATGAGAATTGTTGATCTCTTGTTTCAGCGCGTACTGCGATGCGATGTCTCTCGCATAACAAATTTGTTGGATCTCCGGAAAATTCAGGATCCGATCCGCCTTTCTGGAGTGTAAGATAATGAAGTATTTACATAGGAGAACGTCAGTAGAATGTCAGCTATTTTAAAGACCTGCCCTATGGGCATAAAAAAATGAAGATATCCAAGCCAACAAATGGTCTAGGTAATTATCGTCAAAACGTTGGCGGACGTGTGTGACTCACTAGGTCGCAATGCCGCACGTAGCATGTATCTCGTAATGACCTTGTTTGTAGGTGATTGACTCTTCTTAGTTCGACCTGGAGGTCCAACTTATTTATAGCGGACAGGTTATTCACGCGTTCAGGCACAGTCCAACTGAGAAGATTTGTTCGGGTGTCTTTCCTCTGTAACCTCAGATTGCAGTCCTCTTCGGGTTCAGCTAAAAGATATGAAAGTTCAGCATATCGGGGATAACGTAGGGGAAAACATCTACAATGAACAATTTCAAACCAATAACCCTGTTGGCGTTTCGGGTTGCATTTACTGCCTAATAGAATGAGTGGAAAGGACAATTTAGATATAATAGCCAAAACTAGATGGCTGGGGTTTTACACATACTCATTTTCAAATTAATTTCCTACAGAGGGAATAATCAACTAAAAACCAGCTGAATTTCCCGACACTGATATTATCAAACTAAATGTGATGCACAGTAGACACCTCAGATAATAATTGATAGAGCATTCTGGGGACCACAGTATATTTTTTAACAGAACACAGTACACATGTCTGACGGAAACCTTTTGACAGTCCACGACTACTTCCCTCTCTTTGGGATCGCCAGTTGGGTACAGTCCCTGGTTAACCAGTCGCCTTTTTTCTACTAACAAAATATATTTGCTTTCAAGTTAATCTGTTGTGGTTTATCGCTTCAGACGGCGAGAGCATGAAAAAAGCAAATGACATCAAAAAATGAGGAAAAAACTAGGCACTTATTCACTACAGATAGCATGTGCAGGTTGAAGATAACTTGCTGGCAGTCCATTGATGGATTTTCTCTGTGTCATCAACGAGAAAACTCCAGAAAATTGCTAATCTCCCTAGTGATTTTCGTTATTTAGGCTTATAAGCTGGAGATCTGGCACTGAATCATACGGTTTTCGCCTCCTTGTCCGCAATTTCTTTTCTCGACATAGCACTGTTCAGAAGAGTGATCGAAATCATTCAAAATGCCTCCGGCGATTTTGAATCCTATCCTCTGATCGGTATGTGGAACTAAATAATCATTTGCTCTCTCGTTGCTCCGTAGACGAGACTACCCGAACACGAATATGACAGTCAGTTTGGCACGATTGCTTACTTTAGCACCAAAAGTTAATTTTGTAAGCGCTTCAGGATGGTGGTGTGGAATACAGGTTGGTTTCGATATATTCATCCACATCGGTCAACTAGGAGCGTTTCTGATTGTATTTCGGTGAACTGATTCTGCATTTGTGTGAATAGCCGAAGGAGTTAAGTTTCTTCTGAACAGCTTAAACATCTGTTGGAGATATTCACAGTTGGAATGGTTTAACCACCAACTTAGGTTTGCACATCCTTGAATCCAATAGGATTATCGCTACGGTTAATTAAGGTGTTCTTTTTTGGTTTACATAAAACTTAACACAAAGTCTGTCTTTAAAACGCAGTGTAGATAAATGTGCATCATGCGTAAACAGAAGCATGGCTTTGCAACTCACATGTTTTGACACTAATAAAATGGTTTGCTGGCCATAGTTCAACCTCGTATCGCTGATTCGGATGGAGATGGGGAATGGTGACTGTAAACTCATTTGGAACGTTTCTTTCATCTAGCAGCTCATCGAACTGCTCCCAGTCGGGCCAGTTGCCCAGCGGTTCTAGGCGTTCTTCCTTCTTGAACGTGCATACGTTTCTTCGGACATGACGTGCTTTGATATCATCAATTAAGCCGTTTCGGATGGTCATCTCATGCGCCCGAATCTAAAAAGCGCAAACAAAGATAGAGGGTTGAATATGTACCTTCACAGTGAAGCGGCCTAAGTGATAGATGAGTACAGGTTTCTTCCTCAAGATTTAACCTCGCTAATGGCGAGTACTACCACAGAGATAATACTTTTTGTACAAATTCGACGTAAAATTAACGTACCGATGATCGTCCCCTTCCATTACCTTTGCAGTTCTCAACGAATCTTCACGTGACATGTTTTCAGGACAGAGTTTGAATTCAACTATACGAGACGAACACAGCATGCGTGTATGTACAAGCAGTTCTTACAACCCCATAATAATTAGCTCCTGTTTCGTGTGTTGCCAGTATTTTGATAAAATGTAATAGCCTTTAGCTAGAAAAAGTTCACTGTATGCAAGATTAAATTACTCACTGACTATTAAGCTACATACTCGTTAGGTATTAGCAGTTAAAATAGCAGTGGAATCGCAATGCCAATATACAACAGGTCCTGTATCTGTGCACCGATATATCTCTGGTATCACTCAACTGGTTTCATTTTTATCGTTTGTATAGACACCAGTCGTCAATATATTTCCTTTAGCAATTGTATCTCTTTCACTTTACTCGTCGTAAGATTGTAAGATAGGTTTATGTTTAATAATTATAGTTAATTCATCTGCTGAGCAAAACGTATTCTCCTGCATGAACAAACCCGCTCAGCCCCGCCATTTTCCGACGTTTGGCCAACGGAAACTTTGATTTTCTTCCAATTCAGAAAAATAACCTCAACAAATTGAGAAAGGAAGTGCATATAGTGTTCCTTGGTGAGAGGTAACTCTAAAAACATTAATGACTTTGCCGATTTGTATAGGCAAGAAGCGATGGTCAAGATACACTCCGGCAAGACAGTGCCAAATGAGAGTTTCCGGTAACAATGTTGTTCCCAGTATTCCGTTTAAGTTTATCGGGGAAAATAAATGACTTACATTCTTTTGTCTGTTTGTTTTAGAAGTACGAGCCTTCTTATACCTTCGGAATGCTCTAGACATTATGGCAAGCTCTTTCTGAAGTATTAACTCCAAACGGTGTTATTTGTGTTTACTGGGTTTGTGATAGTTTTCTGTACAGTTTTGCGAGGCGAACGGAGTATTTATTGAGAAACGGGCTAATGACTACAAATTCGAATGAAAATAAGCTTCCTGTCAGCAAGTTGGCTAACGTATAATATGCTTTTCCGCATGAGACTTCTGAAGTGGTAACGTCCAAGACAACTGCGCATAGCTTTTACGCCACGTTCGCGGTACCCACACAGAAAACTGGTACGCTGTTCAACTGTCACGTACTACTCCGTCTAGGTTTAAGATCAGCAAATACATTCACTGGACACAGTAGAGCAGTAATCATTATGGCTTTTGTGCACACTGTTTTTCCTTATGTAGTTGGGTTTAGTTTTCCATAACATTAATGAGTATGATGAACTAGTCTGTTTCTCACGAAATAATTTTACTGTATTTTTATTGTCCTGATTGGGTCCTCCCAAGTATATTTTAGAATTTAGGAATTTCCGAATTCTCCACGGCGGCGCAAGACTTTTTTCTGTAGAGCGATTGACTGTTCGTGCGCACACAATCACTACGAATAATCTTTTAACAACTATAGTTTGCTTTCATCTTCGTCAAAACTGGTTTCTGCCAACAGAAGCTTTGTTATCATTTGTAAAGTGACATACCCAGGGTGCAAGAATGTAGAATATACCGATCTCACACTGAGTTGCGCCGATGGGGTAGACTGAGAGAGCATAAAATCGGTTTTTGGAGGTTGGTTTACGATGCACTGTGTAAGTGGGAACAGCCCAAGACACCTGAATATTGGTCGATCCAGTTCCAATCAGTGTAAGCTTCTGCCCTGAGAGAAGCTGGGAAGATTCGCTTGAAGCCCGTTCTGGAACAGGCAACAACCTCACAGTGCAGCTCCATTCGGTTCCCTGGCACACATCCTTTGATGCGATCACACAAAATTTGTATAGCTTTCCAGAATCCAAGTTGCGCAATGACAAGCGAGGATGTTGAGCTTCGAGTTGTATTATGCTCGTCCTGAAAAAAGACAAAAAAAAATCGCTAATAGGCTGACGGAAAATCTTCGTTAAATTGTAAGATAACTGAAATTGGGTTATATCTGGCCCTTGCGTTCTGGAGTCTTTAGCGAAAAGCTGCAGAAAATAAGAACAATATGGAAAAAGCTTGAACTGCTGTCTCTTGGCTGAGATGTTGCTCCCAGTGTTTAAACACACGAACTGTTCTCAACCCAAAAACATTAATTCGACACCCTGAGATGAAGAGAACAGTTATTAATGGAAATGCCCCTACTGCCGTCCATCTACTACAGGCATTTTCTGTCGTATTCCAATTATCGGTGCTCCAAATCGGCTTTCAACTCATGGTGAATTTTCGCCTTCACGTATATTATACATTTTGATGGGAATATCTTCCGTTTGGCCTTTTCACCTGTGTCCATCTATATGATATATCAATAATTGGTAAAACTATAATTATACTATTATGAACAGCTTATCCTTCCGTTTAGACTCTAAAAAACAGAGCGGACTCCATCTACTCTCGATCATGCTGTTAACTTCTGCAAAAGCTTCAAGAATTTTTCACAAGGAGTTTGAGAACGGTGGACCCTAACTCCATTCGTAATAAGTTCAGTGCAATTGTCGTTTTCAGAGATCTGATTGTTTGCTTTTCCATTTTTATTAACCCTTTCAACTACCGGTCACTTTCGTCAAACACTAACCGAAAACTAAGTATCATCCCGCCCGCTTCACCACCATTCTTTAGTCTGAGCTTCTCTGAGGTTGTTTCGTCATGTGAATAAATTTATTGACGAAACTCTGATGCGCATTGACAGCTGGCTATCGTTAAACGTGGTTGTGCAACAGTAGGTGTTGGTAAGTTCGTATGGCTTTTAACGCCCACAAGGCTAAATGCCATCACATTACTGCGATTAACATAGTCGGTCAACAAGTGAGATGGGTGCTTCATAGCACAACACTGGAGCTCCGAGTCCTAAGACCACACTTTAGACTACTTAAATCTCTACAACAACGTATTTGGACTTTTGGGGACCCGGTACAAATCCGGCAACGCATGTGCACAACGAGCTCTACTTTTCGCTACTAATTTGATGCTAATGACCGGAGGCAAGTGGATGGTGTGAGGCGTGACAGAAAAGACCTGTGGGTTACGGAAATGTAACTTGAACAAACTAAAGTATAGGCGATAAAACGTAGAAGGTAGACATAACAAAAGTACACTACCGCCATGGATCGCCGTCTTATCGGAAGAGTCTTCGGTGAGATTCCTTTATTGCCTAAAAACCCTTATAACGCCCTCATTTGTGCTTTGACTGTGTAACAGGATGGTCGTTCTAACAATGTTCCCTGGTAGAACAGTCCCCGGTTACTCTCAGCATGGTTTTTTAAGTTGGATTGGAGTGTCTTCGAGAACGCATTTCAAAATTAGCCTGGGTTTAATGGGAAGCTTAACGAAATTTCCGCCCAGTCATTAGTTTGCACGGGTCCTTGAATCTTCGTCCACCAAATATCAGTCAGGTGATACTATTGTGCTCCTACGACAATCACATCTAGGGCTGCTTTTTTATCCAGTTTGGATCCAATAGTTGCTTGTCACTCTGCAACGTAACTCATTAAAGCCATGAAATGAAGATTCCGCATTTCTGCTGTTACACAGATTAGAAGTTGTATATTATTAATCAGAATTAAATCGGAAAAACGTAAATTTAACCCGGAAGAATACTGACTTCATATTGCACGATCCCTTATTTGGCTACAGGTTGACTACCCCTGAACATTCACTCAACAGAACTTGGTCCGAGACAGAAAATCTTATATTTCATCAGCTTTTGCTCATTTTGAGGTTCCAAAATCTTTTTTGCGTCTGTCATGATATTCGAGCAACTAATTTCAATGAGATATTTAGTGCGAGTGGATTGATATATGTTAACCGATAGTCCTTTAATTAATATTCTTTTGAATCTTGTTTGCCGGCAGAATCATATCTGAGAAGTCCTCACTTAATGACGTTTTGCCACAAGGTTTCATATGTATACCATGCTACTTTGGTGATGATGTCCGTTAGCAAGAGAGGTCAAACAGAGTATTATATTCTACTGGTTAAATCGGTGTCAACTGGACATATCTCATTTCCGGCCATTTGAACATTCCTCACCCTGTTAGCCATTTTGTCTTCAGGACTAATGAATGGCTTTCTGGATAAAAAACCAATGGAGGAAAATAATTTCCCGTTATAAGAGAGGATATATTCACTCAACTGAAAAAGTATGTCTACAAGCAATAAGCATAAGTTACCATCCAAAAACCCGAGATTGATGGGACTAACGCGCGAAATTAATGACCGAAATGCTCATGTTTGGAGTCCAACATCTGCATCTAGGTAGCTCCTGTTTGGGCTTGGGCAATCTGGCCGGATCACAGTCCCCTTGATTTCTTCAGGTGGCATGGCAACTAGCCAATGAAAGGGATTATGTTTGTATTGTCCAACAGGCAACTTGGGCCTGTTTCATTTTACAGACATCGGTTATTTGTTAATCTGTGGGCTTCATCGCTTCGGCTGAGTAAGTACATTCAGCGAATTTAGTCACGGTTGACTCAGCCGCTGTGTGATGGTAGTTAAACGGGATATAAGGCAACCGGTCTATTGCTAATGCGGCTCAGTTATTTGTAACTGCACCACAGCTTAGTTTTTGATCCCCAGCAAATAGCTATCCGAAATGTCACTCCAGCCTACAACTTAATTAGAATTCGATTTGGAAAGGCAGAATCATAGAGCATTACCGCTAGAATCGATTATGGCATGAGTTACATCCAGAACAATCCCATTAAACATATCTGTTCAGATCGTCCTACCATACCATGCATATTTTTAACACTTATCATGATATCCTTCAGGATCACACGACATTATGTAAGGTACACTTCATTAATTTCATTGTGCCATTAGGACTTATTAAACAACCTGGTAGCAGTGAAAGTATTCATGCTTTGTGTTCTCAACTGCTTTAGATGAACTACCTGGAATACTTTTTCGGCGCAAGGCTCTACAAAATTTGTGTGCCGCAACTTGAGCGGTCACGTATCGGCCCACAATAGTTTTAGGATAGATGAATATCAGTGATCGTAATCTGGCTTCGGTATGCGTAATTATCAGAATTCAAGAAAGCACCTTACGTTCTGTGGACATTTTGGGCAAAACGTGCATGCGGCTTTGGGTCACAAACCAGGTAATGTGAGAAACGACACGGATTAAGTTGTGATCGGCGACGGTATGAGAAGTTTGGGCATAATGCACGGCCAAAAACCTAACAGTTTACGAAACTGAAAAGACTGGCCGAAGGAGATTGAAAACGAACTCACTTTCACTCCATTTTCACTTACCTGGAATAAACAAGAACCAGGTACGTGCCGTTTTGGATAACTCTTCTTTGAGGCGTCCAGGAAAGAATGTAGTTTTGAATAGATTTTCCATCCCTGTTCAGCTGTGCGTTTAGTGAGATATCATATCTTGCTAAATTGGCCCTATCCGGCTGGAATAGATCGTCAAAGCTGTTCACTCTAATCTCCACAGGCAGCGATGCCCTTCCTTGACTAGTTGGAAGGACAGCTTCTAAGCACAATTTGAATCCGGCCACCTCTTCTTGCTTTACATTAAACTGAATCCGTTGTGGGCCCAGTTGTGACGAGTTTACCGGTAAATATGGATTACCCTTCAGAAATGAGATAAAAGGGCAGAAACTGAATGAGATGGACAAAATTATCGTGCTGGTCGATTACTATGGTTTAGTAAACTGCAACCCGGAGAGTTATTCAAGTAGAGGTATGTTTGTACACATGGTGATTCTGGCATTGTGACTGGACACTGCGAAGCGGACGAAGGAGGTGATTTGTAGGCTGTGCCAGTGCATTCCTTGTTGACTCTGCCCAGACAAAGCAGGGAACATTTGAGGCTTGTACCAAATAGCTGCTTTGAGGCATTAGGTGTCTCGCAGTAGTTATCTATCCAAGTAATGTCTAGATATGTGTATTAGCAGAGAGGTTTACCTCTAATTTTGTCTATATCGCTTAAGTCCTTCATTTCCAATGTGAACTCACTTCTGATGGCATTTATCTCATATTCCGAGGCCGCGTAAAGTAAGCAGCGATAAGCTGGAGAAATGGTTCTTGCGGAACACCGCGAATCAACAAGGATACTGGAAAAATCTGTCAGATGTTCATATTTGACGTCTCTCAGTTGCCTTTTTTCGAATAGTGTGGTTTCTTGTTTTGCTATCCATAAAGATTTCCATAGAAGAAACCATGGTTTGACTCGGAGTGCACCCCTGAAGAGACGGCAAGTTACTGTGATCGGCTGAGCCAAGATAGTTGTGCCTAAAAATACTTGTCATATAAAAGCCAGTAATCTAACAAAGCTCGAAAGTGGCAAGAAAAAGGACTACAAGAGTTAAATTCACTTGAAAAGGTAAGACTAGCCCGGTCCATTCAAGTAGGCTGTAGCTTAGGTGAATACTCATCAAATGGAAATAAACTTGAAGAATTAATACGGGTGGATGTCATGAGAATCTTCCCAAGGCTGACAAACATTTATCTTGTGCATGCGCTACGAGAATTTGTCCGCCTTCACAATTTAGTGTGGGATTTCGCGCTTTCAATTGTTCTGCTTCCTTCCTAATTTTGTTCTGTTACTTTCTCTGCAGCCACTTAAGTAAAGTTTTTTCCGCTCAAACCAGGTATGAAACCTATGTTCCTTACGAAACTTAGTTTGACTGCTTCTCACACATGTCGCATAATATGTTCTATTCTAACGTACACAGAAAGGTACCTCGTTCACATAATTTAAGTCTCTCGTCAGCCAAGAACCACATTTATTTCTGGAATGCCATCAAGCATTTATTTTTCGCGACTGTCCTGTTCAATATTTTCACTACTAGGTCTTAGCCCGATTCCTCGCCACCTCGAAGATCATTAAAATTCAGTTTCAGACAAAAGTCTTCGTAGTTGGTTCTCTTGTGTTTTCCGCTTTAAAATTACACAGCTTTGGATACTATTTCGATGGAAATCTACTGATTTACTTGCGGCAGCGGATATCTTAGTCGAGCCTAATAATATATTTGGAAAAAGAATGTATGGTAAGTGTGCACAGACACTACTGGATAATGCGCAACAGTTTGAGCTGTCGTTAGAAGCAGATAGTCCAGCAATATCTCTCATTCTGGTTTTCTTGAATCAAATTACTTCAAGAAATTCGCCCACCATTCCATCTTGCATCATTCCCCTCGAATGATGACTCGGTATTTAGTGTGCAGGGTCTTCTATGAGTGGCTTGTGAAGAATGTTTCTTTGTTTCATACTTGCACAAGAATGGCACATCCATTGGTCATAGATCTTCCATGGAAAAATCCCTAGAATTAGTTCGTTAGATTGTTCCTCCAATACAAACGGCTCTCGCCTAAGGTAGGGGAGGGAGACTAAGAGCTAATGCATTTAGTTTGGCCCCATAAGTAAAGTCTTACAAGTTTATGCCGTGCATACTGCTCTCATTTGATTTAACGACCTATTACCACACAATATGCCATAATAATTCCACCTGTATCTGGGTGCGTGACCAACGGCTAAAAGCATCGAAAAACTGGGTCAGAAAATCACCTGGTGGCCTATAAACCCAATCCTGACTTCATCGTCCAAATTGGATTAAAATGAACCACTGGCAGGTTATTACACGTTTGCCTCGTTGTTGACCTAAATGTTCTAGCAACCAAGTCCAATGTATAGAACAGGTATTCGAATGTTATCCAGTTCAGACATGTAAAACTGTACTGACTCCCCAGGTCTTTTGCCAGAACTGCTTAATTTTGGGCTCTGCTGTATTGTGGTGGGTAAGTAAGTAAGTAAGTAATAAGTAACTCACCTTCAACCAATAGTATTCCGGACCGTGAGACGTTTGTACCCATTTGAATACCAAAGATCTTTTCGTCAGTGTGAGATACGAGCACTCAATCTTAGGGGTCATACTGAAGGCAACATGTTTTACGTTGTTCCAATCACATATTGCGTGGCACCAGAGGCGGTGGCCCCACAACCAGATGACAATCATCCAGACAAACATCCAGATGCTTGCGACTTGCCCACTAGCCATTGGGCGTGAGTTCTAGATTACCACATAGGTTGCATTTTGAGTGCATACAGCTGTTGTAGAAAAAGGAATGTGGCAAATTTTAGTAAACCCAAAGAAACAGAAGAGAAACTAGTAAATTAGTTGAACCCATTTAAAAGCGCAGGGTAGGGAGAATTACCTTTTGAGGAAAACACAAAGGGAATTTGCCGCTCCTACTTTTTTACCAGCGAAATCACTCACCGTAGACCGTTATTTACAGGAAACTCCTTGATCAAAAACCAAATTGGATAAACAATGCTAACTATGAACCAGTGGATTTGAGCATCTTGGTCGACATGACTAAGGTCTTCCGAGGGAACTGCGATCATCCTACTATTCCGTTGACATGACAACAAACATAAGTAAAACAATGGATTGTAGACCAGAAATGAACAGTGGTGGAGGGGTATACTTGTCCCCAAACTGGCTTCACTGAACCGTCACTTGAATAGGAGTACCATATGACCAAATGCACCTTATACCATAATTCATTTGCTTTAGTCCTGCTAACTAATCCAAGTTGCATAAGTTAACTAAATATATCGAAACCGTAAACAGCAAACAAAATTCAAAATTCAGCAGCATATCGTCTTGGCGGTGGCTGTAAGAAAATCTCTAGGTCATCTTTCGTGCACTTTTACAGATCAGCCTTTTCGGCCAGTAAATACGGGCTACTGGCAACACAACGTACCAGTTAGTTTGATTCTAAACGACTCGACCAAAACTCGCTAGTGAAACAATGATCAGTCCATTTTTCAATCGGTACACTACTCACAAGATTGCTGAAGAACCTTCGACGGCCTTGTGAGCAATTTACTTTATGAAAATATACCGTGGTATCTTGAATATCGTGCCAACTGAAACGTGAGGTGGCCTTTATGAAGCCTATCAGTTGAAGAATATCATGTACTAAGGATTCAGTTGAGTCCTTCGTGAAAACCAAATTGATATGCAAATGAGTGCAGTTGTGGAAATGCTCACTTTTGTCATACACGTGCGGACAGTGACCTTCCCTTATTACTTCGCTGCGGGTCCCATTGCAGACGGTGAACTAAGTAGTCAAACGATTTTTAATCAATGGATCAGCCTCTTAAACTGATCAGAGTTTACGAGAGTGAGACAGTTCGGAGAATCGCTTCTACTCAAGAGAACGACTTTGAGTGGTCCGCTGGATGATCTCTCCAAACTTTGGATTATCGTGCTCAACTTTAGCGGTGTCTCTTCTCATTGGCTTTTATTTTTCTTAGTTCCTCTAAATTGGGCGGAAGTAAACTGCAATAACTTGTTGCGCTACTCAATTATGCCACATCAAAATATTAAAAATCATCAGCGCTTGTCCTTTGTGTCCGCTCAAAGTAAAGTCTTCGCATATTTTGACAACATGCGCTCCTCCAAATTAAAAAATAATCGCTATCACATTGAAAGAAAACAGGGCTGCGAGCAGCTTTCCATATCATTTTCTGAATGCTGACTGATGTCGTTGGTTCCATAACTTTCTGCCTAATGAATACAAAACATTGATGCAAGCATATAAGGAGAAACCAAGAGAAACCCAAGGGCTCATGAAGGCAAGGATGGTGAACGCTTTGGGCTTTCGAATGAGATTGGTGGAGAATCAATGCATTTCACTCGGCTAACCGCAGATCAACTTAGCGTTCTTCCCAGAATTGCCGCCTATCTTTTGTTGCCTATGAAAGTGTCTACTCATTTGCGAACCTTTACATCATGGCAATAGCTTGCCTGCACTCCTTCGTGCGGGTAATAGAGAAGCCCGTAACGATACGAAATCCAACAATAACAAAATTTCACACCTAAGTTGAACGAAAAGTAATTAAAACAGGCTCCTTTGAGCTCAGATCTCAAAAGTTCGTTTCTCCGATTGTCCGTATTGAATACGCGGTTTCACTGTAAGCCATTTTGGTCTTCGTCTCATTTCACAAATGCGGTATAAATACGTGCTCACGTTCATCGTATTGCTTAGTGTGTAGATTAAGAGAGATGGAATATGGTTTTCACCACCGTCCAACAGGCCAAAACACCCAAGTTCATTGGTATTCTCTGAAGTTACCTGTGTTGAAAGATCCTGGTCCAACTCAAGAAGTCACAAAACATGCAACAGTTCGAATTCGTCAGAAAAATGCCCAATGTTGTGCCATAGAGGTTGTACTCTTTTAAGGATTGTGACATCATTTGATTTAAACGAACTTCTGTCCCTTAGGTAAGTGAATTTCACATTACTCTGCCTCCAATTTTTGGAGGAATGTTTTGCCGTCAAGCTGTATTGGAATTCGGTATCATGGTATTTAGTACACACCAAAGACACATCTTATCATATTCCTCTATCCTGAAAGGTAGCGCCGTCGAAGGGATCAGTAGAAACGAATAAACAACAGCATATGCACCGCTATTTGTGGGTTACGGAAAAGGGATTTCACTGGATCGAATAACACGCGAAATTCCAGGGAAGCAGTTTTTCATCTTATGTTCAGTGCGCTCACCAAACGTAAGGTCGTTACACCCAAGAAGCCTTTATCAGAGCTAAGTAAAAAGATTGATGCTACTTAGAAATTTATGGGGTCTACAATGGCCAAGGTTTTAGCATAAAAAGTCGTACAGACCACTGCTTCAGCATTGCTACTGTGGAATGTGCAAGAAACGCACGAGAGCAAGCAGACGTAACATGTTAGTAGTCGAGGTTACTCAAAGGTCATTAAGAGTGTCGATGCACCGAATAATGGAAGTTGTTCTCCTTAGAATAGAAATTGCTGACTGACGGTAAGGCTGATGTAATTCCATAGCAAACTGTACCGGACTTTAAAAACCTTCATAAATTCTACGAGTGTTCACACTGTTCATGTTTTTTATTTGTGGATTACACCTCATTTTGTGTCAGCAAATTCTTCCAAGAACTGTGTGTTTACCCCAAGATGTTACGCAGTGAATACAGCTGACATATAAGGTGATGATGATCACCAAAAATATAAACCGTCCACGGAACCCACTAGTCCCGGTATTTCGATCTTGAAAACGATGTCAAGTTCCTCTGAGAAAATCACAATATAGAATCATTAATCAGTGGTAATTGTATAAAGCAAAACGGCTGGATGATTTTTGACGTCTTCTGGGTAGCCCGTGGGAAATGCTTCACTATAATGAAAAGCGTACGAGAACTTTCGTTCTTATGGTGCCTTATCAGGTAAGCAAAGAGGGGGTTGGACAGGTGAATCTGACAACTAGTTTAAAGTTAGTTTTTGCAGGATTACCTGTCCTCCCACTATTTGAACAGTTGATGGAATTATTTTTTATGGGGCTTGGTTTTAACTACCTGTGGACGATGTAACTACTGGTGAGCAGCCATACTTTTGGCTTTCCGTTTGTCAAGCTTGGTAGTCGTCACGTAAGCGTCTCGCCACCAGTGATTGTCCGGCCGAGTTGACATTTTACCGTTCATTGGTGAGGAAACGTTCACGGTCCATTTGACAGGCTTGGCAAACAAATGCGCAACCACTTGGTTAATAGCACATGGACTCATCCGACTTATATATGAAGCCTTTCTACCCAAATAATCATAGATTCAGGCAAAGAATCTGTGTGAAATTTCCAAAAAGTGTAAATATTCCCCTACCTGGTGGGTTTCAGTAAAGACAACAATAAGTACAGGACTTGTTGACTAATACGTTTTCTTCATGGATAAACGAGCATGCGCTGCAAGATGTTCGCCATTCTATATTAATATGGGCCTGAGAGCAGTCAACAATTGAGAGTTTGTCCTTGCGCCACTTTAGATGGGAGGTGAAATGAGGCATTTTATTTGTCCCATTACCACTAATTTGTTCAGACAATCGGCTACCATCAGGCAAAGAAAGCGAATCATGTGTTTCTGTGGAGTAAAATGACTATTATTTTGGCTGAACAACTGGGTTCATTTGTGTGGTTGCAGAGCGTAGGAATGCATTTTAACTATGGGTGTACTTGGAGTCCCTAAGTGGTGGTTAAGTCCATTAGCAATGTCACAGGAAACTCAAATGGATGTGGAAGAGGTTTCGTTTGAATAAGCTGAGCGGTCAGAGGGCGTTGCTTAGTTCACAACGGTCAAAACACTACTTGCGTTGTTCTACTGTCAGATGTCAACGGGGTTTACGTGTATAATTAAGTGGTGCAGAGGAAGTGACTTTGCCGTCAGTGTGAATATTTGCTCGGAAGTGGCTATTAGCATCCACTTAATTATAACCCCATCGATGACCACTTCAAGTGAGAAGACAAATCATGGCGATTGCTGAAGTCATTGGCTTACTTAACTTAATCTGAGCCATCGGAAGCCTTTCTCAGTATAAAATTACTCGCAGCTTAATGGGGTTCACCAAGTTTTGTTTTGAGCAGACCTGCTTGACCAAAAACCCGTGACTTATAAAATAACAAATTCTATACTTTAAATGGCACCAATCAGGTGATGACTTTTTTCAGAAGACTTTTTAAACAATGCAATGGTTACTCGTAAATACCAACTTTAGAAATATAAAATTCTATCTAGTTTTCTATGATTGTACTCTGCATATTCCTTCAACTTTGCGTCGTGATGTTCCCGGAAGCACTCATTGTTTCACACTAAACTTTAAAGGGACCATCGTTAGATCGTGCTACCCAATTAAAGAACAGATGATTATTTCGCCGTTTACTATTTTGGCTTCAGCGAAGAGAATGGGGGTCAACCTTTTTTTGTAAAAAAAACTGTGATTTTTGGAATATTCTCATTCCTTATATTTCCAAATAAACAATCCAACTGTGGCTGTGCCGTTAAAACAGCCAGGTGCACCTCATTTGTATTCGGTACCGAAAAAACGCACAACTTACCTTGAGCCCTAAATAGTTATTCTTTTGTAGTAAAAAATGTGATCCAGCCAGGCTTTTATTCGTACCAAGGCGTCTTCCACTAATTTTCGAAGCCCACGGCAACAGGGTGAAGCAACAACTTCAGAGTCACCTTTCTGCTGATATCACCCATGCATCACCACAAAACAAATCCGTAAATCTATGAAGATCCAGTTTAGTCTCGCAACAAACTCAGAAAAAGTGCTTTTAAAGAATAAGGCTGCTAATTTTTATTACTAAAATATGCAGTTCATAGGTATTTTGCCTGCTGTGTCAAGCTTCAGTTTCGTTTCTAGAACATCAGTGCATCAAACTTAAGAACCCTGATTTTTTAATTGCTGAACAAGAACAGCATAATTTTGTGAACATCGCATTTTTTGGGATCACTATACATTTTCTGTCGACTTCGTATTGTGACTAAACATGAATACACACGGTAATACGCATATGTAGGAAGTATACCAAGTAGCCAAAATAAGTGGTCCATATTAAGACTGGAAAATTAAACCTCACAAAAGCCTGAAGATGTAATGATCACCAAAAGCCTGTCTATCAAGGGATGGACCGTTCTTCATCAGAACCAAGTTACTATATTCTACTGAGCAGAGAGAGCACTTGTGTCACCATTGGTCAACAATTCTGCATTAGATGAACTCGGGAGTATGAATGACAGGATGGAAGGGTAACGAAGAAGCTCATTTTAATTTTTGGTTGTCCGTCTTCACCAGTACATTACAAATTATCTGCATTTTGTGTGAAAATTGCTAGATAAAACCTGACCACGAACCTTGAACTCGCCTAGCCATTTTAGCATCAAAAGTCTCTTCCTATCCTGTGGATCCTCTAAATTTTGATAAACCAAAACCCCTAATGCCGCAGCTTTGTACTACCACTTTTTGATGCTCCATGTTGTCTGATAACTACTGCTGTAACACTCGAGAGAGCGACAACAAGCCTTCCCTGATAACTCATGGAACCAAAACCCCTAATGCTGCAGCTTTGTACTACCACTTTTTGATGCCCCATGTTGTCTGATAATTAATGCTGTAACACTCGAGAGTGCGACAACAAGCCTTCCCTGATAACTCATGCAGGCCTGTTGTTGAGTGACCATATAATTACGCTGTGTAATAGATATTTGCCTCTTGTATCTTATTTGCTGACAGTCGAAGTCGGTCACTTTACCTGGAATATTATGTGGTAGTAAGTTAGGATGTGAAAATGTATTCAAACGCCGGGATAAATCAAGTAAACAAATGATTTGAGAACAATAACTACGGCAGAGTTGAGGGAATCGGAGTTTGCTTAAAGCAACACAGGGTCATTTGGGTGGGATAGATTTTTGTGGCTACCTGGCTACATTAACAAAATCACGGTACATTATAAGAAGATAGGTCGGTATTTTTAAGCGATGCTCGAAAATTTCGAGGTTGAAAATCCTAAAGACAACAGGTTCATTCTACTGATGTGCTAATCATAAGAACCTACTTACACACCCAGCAGGAACCTTATGAAAATGTGTCATTGATTCGGAAAATACATCAGAAATAAGACCGGAATCAAAAATTAGACGGTTATTACATTGTACTGAAAAATCAGGGTCGTTTGTTGTTCAACAGCCAATAAAAATTTCGAACGGTGTTTTGGAAAACAGAGTAGTTTAAAGATTTTCTGCGGCCGAAACAAAGGGTTTCATTGTATGCTAACAAATACGTTGAATATAAGACTTCAAGGACCAGAGATAGGAGAAAATAGTTCATGAGTGAAGAAATTGTGGTGAAGGGACCCTCTTAGTCTCTTTCTTAATGTATTTTCATGAAAGAATTCAGCGCCTTTACTTTCAGCGAAATGACTCAAACCTTAAAACCCTCCAACCCATACTTCAACCTGGTGGATTCGGAATCATTCATCAGCAATATGTTTACGCCATGTTCTTTCATTGAACCGAACTCCAAAGTTATTTTACTCGTAGCCTCAAAGGTTAGAGCGATAATAAACAACAGCGTATATGAACGTGCATGCTATTTCGATAGACGTAAGTCACACTCATCCCCATTGGAGGACGTATTCAAGGGCTTCATGCTCTCAAATCTGCGAATTAAGCACTGAACAAACCACAATGTGTGCCCTGTGTTACAGCCATGTTTCATAGCTAAAATAGTCCGCATATAATTAACTAGTTTCCGGAATGAATCTAGAGATGGAAATAGTAAGAAAATGTAGGTGGTCAGTTTTCAGTAAAGTAATGTAAACTACGTGAGTCTATGGTTTGCTACACACCAACTTTTCGTGGCATGACAATCGAACCTCGTGTCTGGAAGACCCCAATCATTGATCTCTAAACGCACCCACGCAGCACACAAATCGTTCACAGCCCACAAAACCTGAGCCTCACCAACCAGAACTCACGTAACGCCACACAACCTGGAGGCTTCCTCGTGCTCTTGTAATCTTTGTTGTTTGCTGTCTGTGCGTTGCCTGTTTCGAAGCTATGCTTCATGTTGCTGGACAAGCTTGCGGCTGGTTGCGACAGACGTACGTCTATACGCGTGAGAAGTGTACCTTGGGTACCTTTTTAAACAAAGGTAAAAAATGGATGGTCCTCAGTTTTTCGGAACGCATTCTTTTTCCTAAATAACCTAGTAAAATAGAACACACAGGTCTGCCGCCCTCTTTTCTAGCGCACCTGGAGTTAGCCAAGCATTTTGGTGGCGCGGATGGAGTTTGAATCAGGAAACGAGATATTCTTTTCAGAAATCAGTAGTTTTTGTCTGCGCCCTCGGAAAGGCCACACTAACAGTTCCCAGTCTTAAGTCAAACCATGGTTATCTTGTGGTAAGATATGATGAGGCTATTCCTTAGACATCACGTATTCAGCTCAAATTTGTTCAATTTTGTTTCACAAGGGTCTTCTGCTGTTAAGTGGCGAGTTAGTTTCATAAGTCTGCCGGGGATATTTGGAGAAAATCCACACAGAATGAGAGCAAGCCTTGACCATAACTTTGTAGTTCGGGAAAGTCGGTAGTGAAAGTCTGAGATTCGCCATCTGCTGCTCGTGGCTACCTGATCAACTCAGCTTCTTGAAGATTAAAGTCTTCGACCGATATGACTCTAGGTGAAATCGTGTTGCTGAACAAGGGCGTGAATAAACTCCACAAGATTGTGCACCGTGAAAAGAAACGTTACAGTTTGTTGGTGTTTAGGTAGGCTAATAGCGCAGGTTTACTTAAAGGTGACGGCGGAAGGATATAAAGTGAGCTATTTACGAATCTTTATTCAAGTAAGGGGACCTGATCACAAGAGCTGAGGTTCGACCCAACGCGAGAGCCGCAGGATCAGCTGCACCATAAGTCAATAGAGCCCAGAAGGCGAACGTGTCTTAAGCGCAATTTTCACAATAGGATCTTTCGTTTCATTTTCAAAAGAACACCGCAAGCCTACCGATAAGTATGTGAAATGCTTGTTGGCATGTTTATCCGATGCTCCACACATTATAATCTGCGGCAAAAGAGCAAGAACAAGGTCTGAACTGCGGCAGATGAAAGGGGATCGTGCGGAAAGTCATGAGTGTGACTGACATGACCCAGACTCGCATCCTTCGGATAATGGTTGTTGAGTCGGACTTCTGGAGATGGCTTGATAAAAGATGGGGGCATCAGCAGTAAAATTGTTGTGCTTATCCGACCTGTCTGTGCAGCGAATAGTGAAAGCCGACCGATGCCACCACACGGTGACCATCTTGGGAGGTAGATTTGTTTCAGTATTTCGTGTGGCTTAAGCATCACTATAGCACACAAGCCCTGATAACAAGTATCATGGTCTTTGCCGGAAGCTTTCGCCTCGAAAGTCTTACCATAAGGTAGTGATTGCTGAAGTAACACCACAACGGTAATCCAACTTTTAATGAACACCTACCAGTCTGGGGGCAGTCTGAATAACACACCGCCCTGACAGAAAATACTGTGTAAGTTCAGCATAGTATTGCTTCATTCTAACTCAGGAGATCGTTTTAAACGCAACCTCGCATAAAAGCGGAAAATCAGCACTACGAAAACACGCAACGGCCTCCAACTGACGTTTATCGATTGAAAGAATAAGGCTTTCATCAAGCTGCTGATGACCAAAAGACAGTTATTGTTAGACAGCTTAAGCAAATAAAACGGTCTTAATAGCATTTACCAGTCAATGTGGAATCACAAAGAGGCTTGATTTCTTGTTAAGTAGCGTGAAAAGTTACCGGATGCGACGGACAGAACAACCGCGTATCCTGTGGAGAGAGATAAGTGATTAAAGCTTAGAAACGGAGATTTACAAAGCATTGTATCCAGGAGTGAAAAAACATCTGCAGTTTGTCAGTACGTGCTGCTAGAATACCTGCCAATAGCGCCTGGTACTGGCTGGACCTTCAGTCATGTCAGTCTATCGATCTGTGTGTGGCGAAATTAGCAGTAGCTAAGTTGGTTCACGTATCGGCAACACAGCTGAGTCACACAAAGTAAAACAGCGGGTTTTAAAACTTGATTGGCACAACCTCGATAAGTTGCAAATAAGGAGGCTAGGAGTGATACTTAAAACTATGTAGAATACGGGTGGTTTCCACAAACAGCCTTATGTAACCCTCCACTTTTCCAAGTAAACGCCGCGTTTGCAGAGTAGTTACGCATTATTTGATTGATATTCGAATGAAAGTCGTTAGGGCATAGAGATTGGGCTGCAACACAGCCCGGGTTACTGAGCGCGATCTTGCCGGGTCACCTCTCCGTAATTTCCCACGTAAAGTAATATGGAAGCAAGTAATTAGAACGATGATTTGTAAGGCAAAATGTAAGCACCGTTTCTATTGAACGCGACTGCCTTAGTTATCGAACCCTGGGACAACAGTACGAATTGAGTTCACCATGCACTAAACCTTGTGAGATAGGCGGATTTTTCCTCAATGCTTTACTCGAGTACTTGTCTTTTTGAACTTGCTTTTTCACCTCCTCAACCTCCAGCCGATCTTTCATTACTGCTCATTACTAATTCCGTATAACCATTTAAATATCACCAATCTTGGTACTGCTCATTTGCTAAATTCTCTATCTCCACGGATCCACAAGCATTCTACAAACTGGTATCGTATATGCATTACCAAATGTTTCCAAAACCGAAACAGCTAACGTTCTGGAATGAACGGTCTACTGTACGTAAAACTGGAAGTAAGTCCCAATAAACTGGAAAAACTGTATTTGGCGAAGGCGTGTTCGAAACTTGTGTTGTTGTTTCACACGACACTTGGATGAACACGTTATTTTGTCTGGTTTTATCTCAGCCCATAGGAGCATGAAGAATATATACTGAGAAACTGACAGGCAATGCATCCGTGAACAAAAGTTGAATTCGAGTTCCAGGGAAATGGAGGCTGCATAATGTGTGTCCAATTTTCCGAAATCAGTGTGAGCAGTTGTTCAGCATGCTATTGTCGCTCAACACCGACATAATATCCGCAAATGATGGACTGCCTGTCCATGTTTATGAAAATATATGTGAAATATACTTGAATTAGGCCTGCGTGACCCGGATTCAGACTCAGATGTGTGTGTGCGGGAGGGTGGGTGGTGAATGCTACCTACAAATTATGCTGGTGGGTAACCGAGCCGGAAATAAAAGACATCTAGTACCACTGAAGTAAGAGCAAGAGAGGGTGGCAGCAAGTCAAGGTTGAAAGGAATTACTCATTATCTCGTACTTAACGGCTTGATAGGGAATCAATAGTACTAGGTACTAGGGAAAGGCGGGTCGTAGCATCAAACAACTTACAAAGCCACTTTTCTCGATGGAGTTTTCGGTAGCTCAAGCCTGCCACAGTATCCGAATAGCACGATCTAGTGAAGTGACACCTCCATCAGTTCCAGCTCTGCACACAAATGCAAAACGACTTCACGTGTAATCACGCCGCCTGAAGGCGCATAGGATGCAGACGCACACGATACCTGTACCAATCGGCACAGACGACCACACAAATGGTTGTGTGGACACACGTGCGAGTTCCGAATACAGTCAGCCAATCAGCCTGCGTACAGGCACCCGCTTCTATCACGTGTATCATTGACGAATTAACATTTCGATCGCTTTGGACGCCGCGACCGTGCTTGACATACTTAGTGCCTACCGCTTGTCTCACGCTTGAGAAAGCCATAAAAATTCGGAAACTGTGCTGTCGTTCCGTCCGCCACGATTTTGTACCGCTTATTCATTTCCTGCTCACTTCAACTCGTCAAGTTTTGCTTCTTCGTGGCTAAAAGTTGGAGTAGGTGCGTACCAGTTCCTCCGAAGAACATATCCACAGAAAGTGACCCCTTCGGGGAAAAATGGAACACTCAAGTCCTGGTTTTTCTTCCACTAAGAAAGAAACCAATGCCTAAATCTTTCCACTCATTGGGTGGCACTTTCCAGAGGGGTTTGTGTACACGAATGCATTCATCATATTTTGCATTCGTGTATCTGTCGTAAACTCTTGCTACAGCTCATATAAGGAGCGGAGCCTTCTTTGAATACAGCTCAGTCGATAATAACCAATGAGGCATAAAAGCGGCGGGAATCCACGCACTGGACTAACCAGTGACGTGCCTAGATTCAGAGGATGGTCTATCGCATCTTAGAATATCTTAACTGTTTGGCAATAAAAGGTGGAGTTGACACAGTAAGTAGATAAGCGCATCCCACACCTCGGGGAGCACGGAGATTGCATTTGCACCGCTCCGGTCACTTCTGATAGCCCAATCTCGTGGAAGACTCATTTCATTATGAGCAATCGTACAAACCCAAATCGTTCTACTCTGATATGTTACAGCACAACTTTGGTCGTTACATTACAGTGTCGTAAGAATATTGTGCAGTTCTTTGAGTTCGATTCATAAGTCTGCTGTACTTAACGGTGACTCCAATCTCGAAATGATTCATAAATGTTATGAAAGCACCGAATACGCACAATTAGCCGTCAATGAAACTAGGAAAATAAAACATGGTAGTGCTTAGGTGGAATTAGTGTGGAAAGTGAAGACTGTTGATGTCCCCCCAAAACAAGTCACTCCATTGTTTGAAGACTTCATCCACATGAAGGCCAGGGCGCACGCCAAAACTGACGGATAAGTGGTGTATAGCTGTGGCAAAAGAGCACAGAACACCAGCCTGTTTCTTCATAAATTTTCCAGCCCTGTCAGAACACCAACCTGTTTCTTCATAAATTTTCCAGCCCTGTAGACAAAATGTAATAATACGGGTGGAATTTATGGTTTCAATGTCTCACAAAGCTTCTTCGTTCATAAAAGAGACAGGGTTTCTGCACTCTTGTTCACTCGAGTGTACTTTGTGGTACCTGACAGTCTACAGACCGGCAAAACCTAGTAACTACATTTTGTGTTAAAAATTGGCCACATTGTTTGACGTATGTTATTGTTACAAAGGAACCGATTTTGGTGAAAGTAACCATTTATTCTGGTGCTGAAATCGCTAGAAGTGTATAGCAATTCCATTGACCTTTGCGGAATCGTGATGATGCAGATAACGATTAATACCGTTTCACTTGTGAGTGTCTTCTCCCAGAAGCACTCAGTCTTATGGAGTGGTAGCAAGCTAGTGCGAATGATGTGCATCTACAGAATTTGGACGCCGCAGCACGAGTTTCTCTCTTACTGGAGCTCACAACTTAAAAGCAATAAGTCGTTTGAGACCCAATGTCCCCCGCAACTGTGCCAACCTCGAGCAAAATTTTTCTCGCCTTTGCTGGGCTATGGAGCAAACATACGCCCAATCAGATGCGTTCGGTTTTTGGTATGTTCCGGGTGCGAACAGCTCACCCTGGCAGGATGTGATTTTCCCCGCCACCATGGGGTAAAGTGCAAAGCGTTTGCATTGCTTGGTGGCGCAGATCTTACTAACACGTCATTACCGATTTTCAGTGTACTACAGTCGTCTCCTGAAAGGTGGATCCTCTAATTAGTGGCCACTGAGATGTCAACTAATCAACGTAAATCATGTAACAAAGTTTCTGGGCAAAACTTGTTACGAAGTTCTGCTCCGAATCAGAGGATCTACAGAATGACTGATGCAAGTAATTGACTGGACATTCGTTTGCTTTCAGCCCACTGAGAATCGCGATGTGCCACAGGTTGTATAGTAAACATAGGTTGGGTTTTTTTAGAGCGTCAACTTATTCAGTTCATGATTATGAACACCGGACGGGTTTCCCGCGTTCACATTAGAGTATGTCTTAGGTTATCCGCATCGGACGCACTAAATAAGTGTATAAAACTGCCTATTACGGGAGGAATACTAACTTACTACCATCCGTGAAGAACGAGTGCTGAAAACTAACATATTTTCATAGCTTCTGCAGATTCTCTCGCCTTCCATTTATGTCACAATCATGCCAAAGATGAGTGTTGTATAGTACGGCGTATCAGAAAATCAGAACGCTGTTTGGTTTGAGGTGCTGCAGGTTGTTTGTGTATTTTCGCAGCTGCGGCAATTCACACTGATTAAGTTGCGATATAGCCAACGCGAACGAGCCGTATCATTGCACACAATGACGTGTTCAGTCAGCTACATTCTAGCGGAATTGTGTCAGTAACGTTCAACATGTATTTCACGTTGACACGCATGTTCTTTGTTGCTGGTGCCACATAGTGCAGCTGTGATCAATGATTCTCTGACTGCATGCGCACATGCGCATACGACACCATTGGACCAGTTGGGCGTTGGTCCGAAGTGACACCGTTTGAACCTTTATCGCGTTCTGGAAGTCGTGAGAAAAAATCACACGCAACAAAAGCCTTCAAACAGTTATGGTGACATTCAGTGAAACAATAACTTCGATATGCTATACTACTTATACGGCTGATGAAAACTCAACAGCCTATTTGTGTTTATTAGTTAAGCATCAAAATTTGCTTGTGGAGTTAAACGTTCATCTTAAAAATAGTATGCCGTTCAAGTGACACTCGTGTTAACCAGACCTTTAACTGATCCTTAGTCGTATATGCGGTTATTATGTCGACGATAACCTGGCTCAAACTAGCTGAAATGATAAAAATATATGGTTGATTTTTCTCGAGTATCTTTAATAGTTTGTACCTATATTTCTAACTAATGATGGATCATGAATCCAAGTAAATATTTTTCCTCCGATCTGAAAAAACGATGACAACTAGTGTCACATAAGGTGTGGTATTTACACTATTTCAAACTTCAGGTCTCCCGTCTGGGAAAGTTTGAACTTGTAATAAAGACCTAAAATGTGGTCAGATGCCGTCCATTTATTCCAATATTTTATAAGAATCAAAGAATGACAACACCAAACAAGGTCGCACATTTTTAAGGACCTTGTATTTGGTATCTGAAAGTACGTAGCAATGGTGTAAACATCCAAAAGCAAATTTTGCGAAGGTCTACTTGAGACGGTAATTATCATTTCTATTTCAACAAAATTGGCTTTAAAACACATTCGAATCCTCAAGTACGGTAACCCTGCTGAACAAATGGTAGGTAGTGATGAGGTCTACTCAGTATGACACATTTTCGAGAACACAAAATTTCATATCCTAACTGGAATACAAAGATAACAAATGAGTCACCTGAGAGTTTGTGGGATACGGGAAGTATGGACTTCACTTGGCAATTTTCGAAATTTACCCAAAGTGGTTCGTTTGAACAATCGCGATACACGACTAGTCCCTCGCAGGTGTTGTCATTAGTGATACCTTAGACAAAGGAATCAATCGCTCATTAGTGTCTTACAATCCGGAATCTGAGGCTACGGTGGACTGGCACCTGCATGCCTTGGAACTTGAAACTGTCCTGTGGAAAAGGTACTGGGTCACGTGTAACCTCAGTTGTCCAGCTGACCACTGGTCAACTAACTACGTGTTAACTGCGAACAGACGGAAGGCTTTGGTGTAAATGTGAAAAAATGATTATATGAATATTTTTTATTTCCATCCCCATGATATATCTGATTGTCTTGGAATCCGAAAAATAACCAGGCACTTTTCGCGGGCAGTCAGCCAGAATAAGGTTCAGATACATTGTTGCAAACGTTTTCCATCTGGACAGAGAAATGTTATAATTTATATTTGTCCGTGAGAGAACCTGGAAACAGTGGTCTTCGAACACGACCCGACGATAGAAAAATGTCAATCGATAAAGTTCAGAATATTGGATTAGAGAATTGTATGTTTGTTGAAATACATTGAAAAGAAACACAGGAATAGTCATGCTTTTGATTTTTGTCGGACTGACCTGTGACCCCATGAAATTCGGGTTTGAATGAAACTAAACTTTAGCAGTCGCATGTCTCCGATCCCTACCTTTCACCTAAGTCTTTGGTTGGTGGTGGAACCCAATATCCACTTTAGTGACTGACTGTGAGTGCTTGTGGTGATCCACAGATTGTCAACGGAGTCAAGATTCAGCGCTCATTTCTTTGAAAACGAATAATTTCTCCTATCGTTTAGTGTTCTAAGTTTAAACAGTTTTTTTGGTTTTTAAAGTTTATTGAGTCTCGGAACGCGCCAAAAAGCAAACATTCACGCGTGCTTAACCCATTTTGTCATGCCTGGTTTTCTGTTTGACTTTGTAGGACCCCCTTAATGTTATACATTTACTCAATGGAATCATTTATATATGGACAAAATGAGGGCCATTTCGTGGATCACTCCGTCTGTTCACGTCTGAAATATTTATGGACAAATTTGAACTAAGGTTGATACCATTCTATAAGCGTTATACCAGTGATAGTTTACGGTACATTGTTCGCACAAGTTGACCAAAGTGATTATAGAACGTGACAGGTTATGTGAGCGCACTGCTGAAGAGGAAATTGACGAGTTTCCGTTCTAGGTGCGTTATCCAGAAAAACGTCCTTGCTATTGGAGAAATTTTCATTTCCCTGTATGAGATAAAAAAACGAAACCTAATCACTTCTCTGGTCAACGAAGGTATTGCACTTTGTATGTGTTAGCTGCAGAGTTAGATGGCCCTTTAGAAAACCAGGAAGCGATTTGCCAGTGAAATAGCTGCTATGACGTATAGCCCAACACAATCGTTCAAAATGAGGGAAGCCCATGTTTATGTTGTGATACGCTGTAAATGCGACAAGACCTCCAAAATGACCGGGAGCTGACTGGTCGCCGCTCTCTGAAAAGCATTTAATGCCTTAGAAAATATTCATATTTCGGAAAGCCTCAAATGATCAACGCCAACATCAGGTATACTGTGCCTGTTCACGGTCATTTTTTCATTTTTTTCATAAGTGCTCCACAAACGCTATGGGAGGGAAAACGAATTGCTGAACTCTTGACTTCAAGTAAAGGATGTGATAAGCCAAACCACGTGATCGGGATGAACATGACTCACTTTGTAGGTGATGATAACCAGATAAATCCAACTGCATCGTTTTATATGAGTGATTCAAGGCCACTCCATAAGATCCGCGTGCAGGTATTGAAACAATCATAATTCAACTGCACCTCCGTAGTAAAAAAAAAACTAGCGCGCTAACGGTGTAACAACAGTTAACAATCTGAGCTACTGTCAAATGGCCAGTAGCATGATGATCACCTTCCATAAAGCCGACCGAAATGGGTTATAGATGGATATGAATGGAGATGGAAGCGAGTGTATTCTACCGACAAAACTGTTCCTAGAGTGTGAACAGTTGTATTTATGACTGGGCAACATACTTCCAATCATTTCTATTATATGTGTCTTAATGAATAAATTTGGTACTATTTGAAATTCCCCTAGTTTTCGCAAACTGATGGTTGCCAGATTTTTTTGTGTAGAAAGCCATTTCATGGCAGCCACACAGCGGTGACAAGCCAACCGATTTCGCGACGGGATAACCTGCAATGAAACCTACCTCCACTGGCCACAGACAGAACCAGTCAAAAAGCCTGTTTCACATTTACGGAGGACGGTAAAACCAGGCACTTTGGTACTTGACCGAAGCCAGTTCTGTGCTAATGAAGGGTTGATTTCGGCTATGAGACTCCTAAGACTCTGGTGACCTGGCCACTGTGTGAACAGTGTGTACTGACCCAAGTCTGTTTCACCACGGCGGTGAAACATGTGCGACTCAACTGTCAAGCTCAGCGAAACCGGCTTGTTAGGTGGTTGTAAGCTGCCATCTATTATGGCTTCATTTTCCGAGATGTCGGATCATACACTTCAATCATTTCGCCGACGGCCTTGTTCAGCCTCGTATTTTGACATTCATATCTGTGGTTTGACCAGCGTTGTGCCATCTCGTGTTGCCTGGGCATTAGCTTACGAGATCGAGAGAATAGTCTCACGTGGTACTGCGGCATCCATAGAATCCTCGTTTACGATTTAATAGTTCTACCTGGTGATAAGTCTCTAGTTTTAGGAATCTGAAGTTCAAACAGGACGTAACCACAAGTGTTATATGAGTCATCTATCATTAATATTATCTAAATTTCGTTCGCAAATCAAGATGTGAATGTCGGAAGTGAAACAGATTGCTGTTGAGGCTCGCTCCCTTTCTTTACCCTGAAGCACAACAGTGTCTTCTAAATCCGATTGAAGTTAAATTGCGAATTACTAAGCTATGAAATTTCGGTCCGAAGCGGTGACCAAAATTTATTTTATTGTGCTTCAGACAGCTGAAAATTTCTGGATAATGAGAATAAAGAAATCTGTGTTTTAGAAATATATGGATAAGGATAGGATATGGGCAAATGGGAAGCCTAAATACGTCACAGCAGTGTCGTGTGTGCGATGTGACAACCCAACAATTCAGTAATTTGACGTAATTCAACATAGCTTTTGCCGAACTCAGAACAGCCAGTAGGATTTGACCAGTTAAATACCATTTCCACTGACCAATTTCCCAGTACATTTGCGCTTTTGTTATCTGTTTTAATGTGTGAATCACTCTTTAAGTGGATAAACAGACCTAGGGTTACGGTCGTCCAGGGGTTGCCAAAATCCATTTATTGCGTAGAGGATTTGCTAAAAACTCTCCGTGATTATTCGACGGCAAAATAGAGTACCGTATCAAGGTCAGTCACACAAAGATGCAAACGTTCATTGTATTCGCATCTATGTTTTCACTGATGAGACATGGTGACCTCTTGAACAGCATTTTGAATATCAAACAACAGAAAAATAGTGACTAAACGCTCTAAAAGTTATATAAGGCAGTAGGAGATAAAGCCTGACTCCATAAACTTCCCAGCTGTTATCCACCATAAATCTTTTTTTCCAAATGAAGCGGAATATATATATATATATATATATATTGTACACATATATACCCAATAATATGGAACGCGATCTTCTGGGACGGAGTTGGGCAGAACTCATAATTCGGATCTGTCTGTGACTCAACTTGTACGTTTTGCACTTACTGAAAATTACCAGCTGCTGAAGAAATAGCATGATGCACCCCTATCCGCGAGTGGGCGGTAGGTCGTAGTGTTCATACAATCTCCACTTCTAGCACTTCACCATACATATGGGATCAAAAAGAAGCACCCGATCAAATGGCTGTTCAAGCCAACGGCTGTTTCTCTCGACTTCCGGGGACTAGATCGCAATCAAGGGGAGACCTACAGTGGGATGCAAATACTACCCACACCTGCTCTGGTAGTTGTCAGAGGATGGAAACGGCCAGCAGAAGGGCAATAAGTGAATTATCTATCGGAGGGTAGAGTTCAAACCAGTCCAGAACACGACTAACGAGTTTCTTCAAAGTATATGATATATATATATATATCACAGGTGACACATTCCTCGTTACGTTTTGGATGGCATGTCCTCATTAACGAGTAGATTTTAGGACCAACTGGTGACCTCTTTCTAAGAATCAGAGGTCTATCGACAGAATTCACAAGTCCGCCGCTTCAGTGCTTACTAAGTGGACGATCAATGAATTTTTAGTGTTTGATAAGGATCTATCGGTAGTTGATCCGTTTTATGCCATGAACACAGTGATTCACGTCTAGAAGCAAACTGCCAAGTGTGATTCCTCAAGCCTACGAATTTGGGCGGAGCTAATGCAACGTTTTTTCTTGCCTATATCAACAGAGCTCCTCTGCCGCCCATGATTATTTAGACTTAGTTTTCCGACCATTCGCCGTATGTAGTCTGGGCTAGAATTCTTGACATATCCAGGTCTGTCATTAGAATCAAATTCCCAGGATTTAGCCACCACATATGCCGACTGATTACCTGTTTCAATGACTGACATCTTGCTATTTTCCAGAGACCCATGTTGAGAACGTGTACCTAGCACGGTATTCTAGTCATGGGTACGGAAGTGGCTTACCTGGAGGAGGGTCAGCTACCTTTGTAACTCTAATGTAAACATTAAGTACTTGATGTAAATCCTATGGCCAGCTTAACCTGAATTGATTATGAATCGTAAGCTCATGCCTCCACCACAGGAACATCTTGATAGCAGGGAAAACCATGGATTTTAGCACAATCTGTTTGTGCTAGGTTCACGTGCTCAGTTGACTTTGACTGTCTGTCAACTGTCGCCTGATAGCTTGCTGTAGAAAACGAAGAGTGACCCAGACACTAGGGCTGCAAATCTGCCAGCCACACAACCAGGGCCATTCGTTGTTTTGAATTAAACAGAGACTTGCACAGTATTTTCTATCTGCGTTTTAGTATCAAATAAAACTTGTTCATTCACCACAAGCACACGAAGGGCGCGTTTGGTAGCGGAAATGTTAACCACAGCGGCTAGGCCACTTCCTACACATGGATGTTTTTCTTTCCCCAACTAAGCGGTGATTCTCGCATTCTTTTGCATCACGCCGATTTACGGTTTGCGCCAGGAAGTCGACTAGTCACAGTTAGTAAATTTACCATGGGGCTGTTCAACAGCATAACATAACACTCAATTCATGGTAATGAGCTGTCATAAGGAGGATCACGTGACAACTTTTTGAGCGAAGTGTCTTGTCGTTAGAGCCTCTTAGTAAATTGATCATATGCTTCTCAATAGGACTGCTTGCAACGAGGCACTAGAAAGACACTCACTGAAAAATTGAATTGTTAATTATTAGAAAGAAGAGGATTTATGAATGGGATCGTAGAATACCCTTTGTGGCTGCTTGTTTTTGTGTATTTGTTTTCAGTACGAGAGGATCGGCTTCGTGTTGTCTGGTAAAGTGTATATGTGCACAATGAATTATCCGGATAAAATACACCAATTATAACCATAGAAACAGCTCAAGAACGGAGTTCGAAGCGAACGACTGGATTGATTGTTCAGCACGTGACCTCGGTCCAACATACTAAAAGTGCAGCTGGATGACAGAACAACCTACATTGTTCTCAACCAATCAGAACTGACTTCAGCCGGTACTCACATCATAATAAAACATTTGTAATACGGAAAATAAAGACTGACTTAAGTGTGAGTATCATGCAACTTGCAGAGCAACAGAAAAGGAACGGTAAATTGCACTTTTGCTTTTCTCAAACTCAAGCCAACGGCAGTTTGCTCTACGAAGCATTTGGATCAGTTAGTACACCTGTATGGTTTGGATAAACCAGCCACCAGTTCTCCAACTGCACTTTGTACAAGGTGGTTGAGAAAGGGAGGCAAAGAGGTGAGTGTTAAACCAGGTAATAAGGTGAGTTTAATAGACTCCTACCAACACTGACATTTATCGCTTCCGCAACAAGCATGGAATTACTGCCATATGCTCGAGAAAGTACTACTCAATATACTTTTGATTGGTGAATAAACAAGAATTTATCACCCAAATTGGAGTGATATTGTGCAGTTTGATAACATCTTACAAATAGCGGCTACCATCTTCGACCGATATATTTATTAGACTGTCTATCTCGAAACGCAGTAATGTAGCACCTCAAGGTCAAAGAAATAAGGGTTTTATACAGCGAAACAGCAGTCTTAAAAGTGGTGAATGAGGATTCAGCTTCAGCGCTCCTTCTGTGTGAGGGTTCGTTTTAATTTGCTAATGGCTGTTTTAAACTTTCTTAAAAATTCTGGTTTTGTTCATAATTTCAGGTATCCACAGGATGCCTGGATAACTGGTATAAGTATGGTTAAACCGTACATGAATACATGATAACGATCATTTTCAAACAACATCAGCTTCCATATTCGCATAGGACTCAGCTACCATATAATTGCTGCCCACCCTTGATCGCAAGACTTAAAGTTAGGAAGCTTGGTTTCAGCTTCTAATTAACCGAGTTGGGCAGTTGTAGAGCTTAGCCGGTACATTGATTAGGTCAGCAAAACAGTCTCTCAGTTTTCCAACCACCTTATAAAGAAAGAGGAATTGATACAAAGCGGATTCAATTCACATGGGTGCTTCATGGTTTTGTCGGCTTGGTGCACTGTAAGACTTACCCAACTTGATTTGGGTTGGAGCCTACAATCACGGGCATGCTGTGTGATGAATTTCCACCACTACCGTGAATGGTTATTCAGCAATGCACTTAATTTTCACCTGCACGCAACCTCAAAAAACAACGTTAATCATACCATCATGTGATATGTACTTCGAACAGCTTTTGAGGTTCAGTCAACTGTACTAGTACTGTACCAGCACTTTCTACCTGCATTCGATGAAGAACCTCAATAAGGCGATCTCTGTACAGCTTTCACATGCCTTCAAGAAACTGGCATGACTATTCATGTCATGACTTTCTCACCTCCATTTTTGGCTTTGTTATGCAGTGATAAATAGATGGCGACTTCGAGTATATTAAGGTCAGGAAAAAACGGTCATCTGAAAACCCATCATTTGGATCTAACCGACAGGCAACTGCTGAAGGCTGTTTGTCTGTCCCTAATTTTACTGCTAGTAGTTTCAGGCTTTGTAGAACACAAATCTACATTCCGCCCCTTCAAATAGTAGCGCTTGGTAGTTGGTCAATCGCTTCAATATTGAGAATATGCTCATGCAGTGCCCTGTTTGTGGATACTTGGCTCATTGAGTGGCTCCGTGCTTGGCTAGCAAAGGCTTGCTGACACAATAACTAAGTTGCTATTCTAGTAGGAGTGCTTGATTTACTCTGGTGGGATTTATACTATTTTCTCGGTAACATCGTTTGGATGAAAGTAACGGTACGGGATAATTGCGCGATGGTCTTCCACCAAATTTCGTTTGAAATAGAGCTGTTTTTAGTTGAACCAACCTTCTACTAATTACATCGGCTTCCATTGTGCTGTGGGATCAGGCAATCTGACATAGATAACTGATTCCATGAGAAATCACTAAGAAGTGTTTAGAACCATTACTGTTTGAGAAAAATGCCTATGCATGTTTGCTTTTCAACTTAGTCTTTCGCTAGTTCTGCCAAATTCAACTGTGTACATGTGCAATGGACAATAAACACCAGATTCCTTGAAAACCGTTGAACGTGTCCATGGTCTAAATGTCAGCATACTGTTTTTCTCATTCGTTGGAGTGATGCAGTTGGCCATCGTGAGATTTCGTCAGTGTATAATGGAAGGTATCCATGATATAACGTTAAACATGGATTTCCTGATGTACTCGAGTAAGCGTACTGGTCATCCGTCGTACCTTGGAGACAGATTATCCAAAATCAACAGTAAGTTTTCACTTTGAAGTCATGTGTCAAGTCAATCAGAATTTCACTTTGGACAAAACTAACTTGAGTTACCAACAGTTACCAATGCCGACGGAGTTCAATGTTTCGATGACCGGGCTGGGAGTTCTTATTCATCTACGTTATTCATATGGTACATAGGTTCAAAATACCACGGACTGCAAAGACATTCGGAAGCAGAAGGGCCAAAGTTGTTTTCATCATTCTGTATCCGCTTACACAAGAAGGTCACGGGATCCCTTCATTCAAATCAGAGGAGTCTGTCAGGTGTGCGCTATCAATTACTATAAGATTCACTGAATCACCTTTCCTTATATGACGGATGCAGACTGAGAATTTGAGGCAGAGTGACAGTCGGCAAGTCAGTTTAGATAAAACGGGCATATTGCTTTGGAAGTTTGGTTACGCAAAACCAAGCCATTTTTCACGTTACAGTAGGCCAGCGCTTTAGAAATGGTGTGCCACATGCGTTCGCCTACAAAATAGATTGGCAGCTTCCTTTTATAAAGTGGATTGGCTGGATACTTACAATAATGTATCTGTGATACATTAAAAATGTTATGGACAATACAAAAGCATCTGAAATTGAGCAAACCCAAAAAATGAGAACTGCTGGATGACAAAATAATTTCAGAATCAAAATGTCTATTATCGGAACACATAACGCAGTTGGAAAGTGTAACCGAGTACGATGCATTCACAACGTTGTCGAACTCTCAACGCATCCAGCTCTAGTTACTTAAGTTTGCATCTAAATGCATGAAAATGGCCCGGTGTTTAAAAAAAAACTTGTTTGTTTTACTGTGCAGGTAATCGACACTCCATATCCTGCGGGTCGATGTCAAACCGCGCCACGTTTCAATATACCCAAGGCCAGCTGGGATTGTCAAGCAACGAAGTACGTAGCAAGTTATCCGAAAAACAAAGACAGAAATACCTGGCCAAAGACACCACAGGTAAGTGCATCTAAGCTGTTTGGTTCTTTGACGTATTTGTGCGCTTTGTCCACTGTTGTCAGATAGTCATGCGTGTCTAAAATAACTTCCTCCACAGCCCTGAATTTGTTCCACAGCATTCCTACATCCTATCTTGCTAGATTATCAAATTCGGTTCAATCTCTCTGGAGAAACAGTCTAGGGTTGGGTGACTGTTAGCGGAAGTTGCCGCCTCCATCACATCCGTGCTAAAAACCCGAAATACACCACACATGCATCCCGTCAACACGTCTAGTGGAATGTTGGCTACACTTTCCAGCTCAATGGACAAACTGACGGTCATACTATACTTTTCTAGATGAGGAAAGCACATAGGTTGCTCGAAGTGAATTCATTAAATTCTCAGATGCGTATAAAACAAACAGAATCGATCAAAACTCCATGTAAACATCGACGTTTTTAAAATCGAGGATCGATGGTTAGGACCGATTACACTTAGTCACGTGAGACTCAATGTTTGTACAAAATGTCTCTACACAAAGTTTATGTTTATGTCCCCGTAGTAGACAGAATCATTGATCATATAAATTTTGATATCCTGACTTGTACTTCAAAAACTGGTTTAAAGTCGATTAAAATATCAATCTTGTGTCCAGTGTTAGGTTGATTGGACAAAAGGGAAACTATTTACATTGTCGTTGTCCAATTAGGTACGCGGATGGCTTGTACTCATCATGCGCGCCGACACCTACCTGATAGTTTGACCGGTATAACCTTTGCCATAGCAGCAGAAAAATTCATGGACGAAGTGATCTGGTCTGACCTAAGGGTGTTTTTCGCTCTCGTGTGATGATGGGATGACCAGTGAGAATCTCATTTCTGCCTGCTGCATAAAATATCTCGGGAACTGGCTTCTAGTCTTCACTAACCATGTCACTTTTGAAAGGAAGACCGGGGCAGAATTATTTGGGTTTTACCTCCTGTATAGTTTGCTATCCATGTCTCGGCAGAAGTCGTCTTAGGAATCACGCATCTTAGAGGGTCTAATCCCTTCATCAAATTGTTCGCTGAGTACATTTTTACTACTTTGTTGTATGCGCAATGAACAAGTTTCCCTCTGAATTTGAAGAAAACGAAGCTGCAAATGTGTATGTACTGACCTCTCCATATCGATTTGAGATATACACGACGTATCGACCCATCTTGTGTTCTTATCAGCAGCACATCAAGAAAGGGTAGTTGGTCTACTTGTTCATATTCACATGTAATGGATATACTTAGATGGACCTCATTAAAAATCATCAAGGTCAGTAGAATCACCGTGATCTGTAAAAGTACCATCACCATATTTTCCATAATATTCGAGAGGTGCTACTGTATCAGGCAGACTTGTATTTTCAAATTTGGATACGAATAAATCCATAAGAAGTGGACTATGTCGACAGCCAACGGCTACTCTGTCCTTCTGTCTGTAAAGCCGGCCATCGAACAGGAAGTAATTGCTTGTGTACACAAAATTACAAGGGGAATACCACTGTGTATATCTATGGGGCATTTCCACTGGTTAACTGAGCGAGTGGCTTATAGAGATGGCACATCCGGAGCCATGTGAAAGAGGCTCTGGGTTTATAATAGCAGAATATTCTTCCGAATGGATAGCATCTTTCGATGTCACCTTGTGCAAACTATGGACCCTATTGAACCGAAACAACGCACAGTGTCAATAACTTCCCTTGGAGAAGACCCAGCCAAATACACAAACCAGACAACCAAGCAACTCTAGTGTGCGAATCGTGGGGTACAAACACGATGCGCATTTACCTCTATGAAACCAATTGAGTTTTAAAAAGCTTGAACGCGATTAAGCCGTCGTAATCCCCCCACTCAAGTCAAACTATCAAATCAACCTCAATGCCACACGTACAGTCAAGTCAGAATTCAGGTCGCACGTGGAGCGGACATTCGCTGAAACACTAGGATTCAACTGTGCTGAGGGAGCCACTACCTCGTACATTTTCACGCCCCAGTCAAAGTACACACAATCGCGCGTACACGCACAGAGAGCTCACAGACACAGGTATCTGACTATCAGATCTCAGGAGGTATCAGAAGGCACGATGGCGGACCGAAATAGCGCTGCATCTGGTCCCCATTTAATTGACTGTCAAAATGGTGGTAAAGGCTGCACACAGCATCTGCAAACTCGGATTATAACACCTTATTCTACTAGACTGCTTCGACTTCGAAGTTTATATATTATGCAACATATTGCGCCCAATTCGTTTAGTAAGATTCAATTCGAGTTTGTTCCGGAATTCCTGAGATTGATGTCTGCACAGAGTTCTGGTTGATTGTGTTCGTTTTATGTACGTCTGAGCAGGTGGAGACATCAGAGGGGTCAACTTCACTCTAATGACTTTTTCTCATTCTACCAATGGGATACTTCAGACAGTTAGCGAATTTCATTTTTTTTACTATTAAAAACGGCAGAACACAGGTATTTTTTTATTTTGTGGCAGAGTGCAGTCTACCTTCGACTCAGAAGGGTAGGCATCTGATTCAGTCTCGCCCCTCTTTAAATATTGGTGCAATTTGAAGGATGTGGTGAAGGCTGATTATCCACCGACAGATTTTCAGAACTTTACAAGTCTGACGTGATTCTTTCACCCACAATATCGTATATCACTGAATATCCGTAATGAACCCGGTCACCTTAATCATATTTTCATATTTTACTCACAGGAACGGGCCGGCCTGGTAGTAACCTATCCAGGGGTTTCGGAAGCCCGGGACAAGTATGCGCCGCCACCGAAAGCAGTGACCGAAGTCTTCAGCAATTATGGTGTTCTGCAGCAGCTGCAGCCGGGTTACCGTGTGAACCCTCACCAAGATTATCATATCAAGGGATGGAGCCCCCTGCCGAAGCGCGAGCCTACGGGCAGCGAAACAACCGAATACAAACTGAAATTTACATGGCCGTCTAACAAGATACCATTCGCAGATCTTGGAGTGAAAGCTCACTGATTCTGTCAGAAGATCAAGAGAGATTATCCATTGAGCAACTGATGCTAATCGAGAACATAATACGCTGTAGACATAACATTCATCTGGCCCTCTGATAATTGTTCGTTAAGGTAAAACGCCTACGAATGTCCTGTTTCACTTCGCTCAACAACGACAGATAGATAGATAGGTAGATAGACTGCGCGGTTAGGTTTGAAATGCTCCGTATACCTTAATAAGATAAAGGAAACAAAACAACCACAACAGAAATAAGCCAGTGGCAAACACGCACTGACAGGGTAAGGGAACATTAGTAAAAAGTAGGACATGGATCGATGGGGACTGAGTGAAAGCAAGTTTATGAACTTGGAATAAAAAATATCAAGGCGCATCGAATGGCCGTGAAATAAATACACTCGGGTTCATGAGAAATCATCTTCAGGAGTGCCCCAAATTCCGCGATCCTCATTCAACACATGTCAAGTACACGACCGACAATCCTTAGCCAGACGGTGTGAATTGAATGTGACATCATGCTTGGCACTGCGACTGATTTTGTCACGCAGTTTGCATCCCCGTGGGAGGAAAGTCATGCAGACTCCAGTAAGGGAGGTGCGAGAATCTCCCTGCACTTAATTTGAGCGTGGTCTCCTACATTTCATCCTGTTATGCCACGGATTGTCTCCTGTATAATTTGTCAAAGGCCTGGAGTAGAAAACGGTGATCTTTAGGAAAAGGTTGTGTGGGTAGCGTAGCATACGTCCCAACTACTGACCTGATAAACTTAAATTACTGTTCTGGTAAATCTGATCGAACACAAGGGTGCGAGCACCCAGTATGCAGCTTATTCATGCTGTGCTACGGAGACATCGGTACCTGAGGGTATGAAAACGCTCAAACTTCTCGGATCGGAACCATATGTTAAAACTGTTGTTACAGTTAGCTAATATGCACAGTCCCTTAACTTTGAAGGTAGTTGTTTCCGATGCTACAAATGACGCAATTTGGTGAACGGTGCTCGAACCTCCTGCACGCATCAGCCTAATACGTCCGGCTACACGCTTGGTTTAAGCAGATGCTAGAATACGTAAAGCGATCAACAAAGTTGGGGTCCTCACTCGAATTTTCAAAGGAAAAATAAGATACTAAAATTTTCAAGACTGCACTTCGGGGATCAAGACAGAACTAGAAACATGAGACCACTCCAAATATTCAGTTTAGGCAGATGGCGCAGAATGATGACCGATACATGGGAAAACTATGCAGCCCCGATGGCCCAAGTCCACCAGTCTTACTTAAACTACGATTCCCATACCCAGATTTCTGGTCTGTTGGAATGAGTGCATCATGATGTCATGATTATGCGACAAAGCTAGGCATAAGAGAGAGCAGTATTCCTGAAGAACTCCACTGGTTGTCCGAGATCTTTTGACAGTACATTCTAGTGAGTTTTGTGGTGAAGGGCACCGAGAATGGTCGCTCACTTGTGTGCTGAGCTGGGTAATTTGATTACGAATGTTTCATCACCAATCGAGTTGATATCATCAGTGTGTAGCGGTGGGTTAGTGGTTGTAACAACGACCATCTACGCTACCTGAGCTACCAACATTTTCGTCTATAGAATTATACCTCTATGGGTGAACAGTCACTTTGGATGTCTTTTTGAAGTGGTCTATCTTCTTGAACACATTCCTGACCCCAGACACATCAAAAAGTTCCAATCAAGGGGGGCGCAAAGTTCGACCACCGTCTTTTAATGATACTACCGAAATTCATCTGGTTCAGTAGTCTAATAGAGCTTCAAAGCAGGAAAGCATCCCACTACTCTACAGTACTTCAAATAGGATATAAACCCACAAACCATTGTTCGGATCGAGTAGGTCAAACCAGATACATTCGCGCGCTGATAGATGGCCAAACTGACTACTGTAGTAAGAATCTCACTCAGAATCTAGACGTTTCTTGTCAGGTTTTGTATGCACAAAGTTGCATTCTATCGATTTCAATTTATCAGCAATAAACCGTGTACCAAGGGGACAATAGTCCCAGGTGCTACAGCTTCAAACACCGGAAAGTAGGAGAGTGTCGAATATACAACCAGGCCTTGGAGGCGATGGTATGATCAGTTAGTTTGGGGAACTGGGTAGTTACATATTGGAGGCGGTACCTATACCACAGACTTAACGATTCGGTCACTCCTGACAGTGTCCTTAACCATTGGTGAGTTGAATCCCGAGGTCCCCATACAGGGGGGCGGAAGTTGCAGACCGGACTTTGTTTACTGGTTAGCGTTTTCAAACCTCGTTGCCAGGTTATAGTCAACCTTTCAGTTGCTTCCACACAGCTCGGGTTTGGGTGAAGAGAGCTCTGCAAGGCAGATGGTCCTCTGACATGTGAATCACGTCCTAATCAGCGTAACCAGCGTGAGTAATTCATCTATCGTGAGACTTCTTTCTTCGTAAAACAACCTGGCGTACCTCATCCCTACTACTTCTGTTTTCCCACCAGAACTGAAAAATGCTTGGGAAATACCGATGGTCGAATACTGACATTCGTATGTCCTCTGCGCACAGAGTCTACGTTTTTTTACCCATAAAGCATTGATAAACAAACTGACGTCACGTAGGCGCCATAGGTGTCGGCAGAAGCTGACCTGCCCCCCCCCTCGATTTTAATAACTAACCTCATCTCCAGCTAGTCCACCGGAAGTTATGCAACTCCTGGGGTAAACAAAGCACCTACCACGTCTGTAAGTACGGGGTTCGGGCATGACCCGTTACACTGGCATTCTGTTTTCGTCCCAAATCTTCTGAAGTATGGTCTCCATACTGTTCCTCAGGACCTCCCGACCTCCTTTGATCGTTAGCGTAAAGGATGGCCTATTGGCTAGGAAGTCTTACGAACATTCAAACTGTCCTGAACTCCAATTTTCAAACGTACTAATTCCTACACGAATCTGCTCATACAAAACCTTTATTGAGCCGGTATCTAAAGCGCCATTTTTCCGAATTACGCCCTTACTCCGAAAGCACACAGCTTCCTGAATCAAGGAGTGACGGCTGCCATCGTCTAATCCATTGATTTCTATGTAATTACTCGGAAAAACCAAATGGTCTGGAAAATTATTTATACCTCCCCTTAATTACGACCAAAGTTATCTGAGAACGCTTGTAAAGCATTGCAGTGTAAGCTTTGAGAAGTTTGTGCATTTGTGGTTCAAGAAGCTTTCCCAATGCTAACTGGGGGTCCTTTTTGGGTTGTGCATGGACATTTTAAGAAAATTGACCCAGGGCGGGAACTACTCCTACATTAACCTCTGTGGCTGTAACGAACTGAGTCTCACCATTAGTAACTGACGGCTGCGATCACTTTGGCCTCCATAGTTTCTCAGCACTAGATGGGCCCCCTTGTAAGAAAACAGAGCACAATGCATCCGAACTCAGCAAGGCTGGAAAAAAACTGATGATCCGGGAAAAACTGTAGGACACTCACCGTTATGACTACGTTGTGTCTCTAAAGAAACTATGCCCTTACTGCATGTATAAATTCCGACTTTCTGGATGGACAAGGAATGGTCAGTACTTACCAGGTCTTTCGCTGAAATGGAGTCCAGAGTGGTCCATAAACAGGTACCACAAACGAGAGATATGAATTCGAATCAGTACAAATCCCTATCGAACTGAACGGGCTCTACAAATCATTCTTCAAACCCCGACGTCCAGTTGATCTGGTATCCTTTATCATTCGCACCGTGATACAAGCTGGACAACAGAATGCTCTTGCATGTACACTGGACTGGCTTTCTATTGATGTGTGTTAACTCCCTGAAACGAGGATCGACAGGTCCAAGTACGGTTGTTGAACTGACCTTCTCATTGATTTGCTCTTACTTCTTGCTCGAACCAGAGGCAACTGCGGCTAGTTCCGCTGGGGTTGGTATTGATCTACGCCACCGCAATGAAGGGTTCCTGTCTGAATCGTTGACCTTTGACGGTCGCTTATATACAGTCCGCTTGACAGCATTCGTGAGTATCAAATGAACGAGCCAATGATCGCTATCTGTTCATCACATCTGCTTACGCTTCAAACGACTTGCTGTGGTGGGCTAAGCGCTCGGATATTGCTGTGGTTGCCGGAAATATGGATCTGTAAGCAAGCAGACTTAGCGCTCCTGAGGTTTGATTGGGTGGTTGTTTTGAACTGAAACCACTTGCTGTGGGGGCTAAGCGCTCGGATATTGCTGTGGTTGCCGGAAATATGGATCTGTAAGCAAGCAGACTTAGCGCTCCTGAGGTTTGATTGGGTGGTTGTTTTGAACTGAAACCAAGACGCACAGGCACGAGGGAACGCCTGCTGCAGTCGTGTTGATTTAGTTGTGGTGCTAACTTCCAAAACAACTGAAGCCGCTGGGCCACATGGTGTCCCCGCATGCGAGCCAACCTCTAACACAGATAGCCCACACCGCATGAATCGATTACTGATTGTGGCCCATCATGGAGCACCTATGTGGATTCGGATCACACGTTTGTTCATTGCTGCTTTCCGTTGTGCCTTTCAGGGGCATGCGCGTCCCCACCCAGCCATTGAGAAGCTCTCGGAATCTAATTCCAACACTGGATCGCAAGTAACAGTCGATGCTCGGACACGTAGTGCCCCTGTCTGTGAGTAAAATAAAACTGGACATATGTCAGACGTCAGGTGGAAGAGGTTTTGTGTTTATCATTTTCGGACAACACAAACGCGTCTGGCAGTATCGACTGAAGTAAGTTGCTGCGGTTACTCGAAAAAGGTAGGACTGAGCACGATCTGCTCTATGGTTCTCCCACTCAGGTTCGAGTTACTAGCCTTTTTTCATACGGCAACAAGTATATGATAGGCACTGAAAACGGCGTGATAAAAGAAGGGCATTTCCACATTCTATGCCGCATTGTTGCACTCTTCCTGCTTTTACCTTTTACCGTAACTCTCATGACATAAGTTCACTAGCACCTGTTATTAAACAGATTGCGGGAAAACATCTTGGTGGCCACTTAAAGCTTGGTGACAATGCTCGATTTTTTTTGAGTTGGGTAGATTCCTAGCAGTTATGGACACAAGGCAAAAACAGGGTCTCAGTATTAAAAAACGTGTTGGTTGAAGAGTGGATAAGCGTCTGTTGTAGCACCAACACTGAGATCATCATCATATTTTACTTACGACGTACGTTGGAATTCAAAGACAGGAAGAGCAAGGGCTAATACCATGTGAGTATATTAGTACCCGAATAAGGTAGAAGGTAGGCAGGAGGCCTTCTCCTCTCCCATCATTCTGGAAAGTTTTCAGACCTTGTAAGTCACGAGAATGCAGGGGTGGCACTACAGCACGATTGTTCCCTCACAATACGGACTGGCTTTCATTGGCATCGCCGAGGGTTGAGTGTAGAATTCACTCTAGACCTGGTTTGGAAAGACTGGTCAGTGGCAACTGTGGGTCCATCACTTAACTGAAAAGACCCAAGCCAAATGCTGCTAATTACACAGTGAGTAGTTGGGGTGATTTGAAAATTCAATTTACACCTGGTCGTACACTCCACATGTCATATCACCGAATGTGTGGTCTTCGTAACTGCGGTGAAGAACCACTGGGATTGAACAGAGGAGGACAAGATATGCAGAGTTTGCACAAATAACCGTTATAGATGGTTGGTCGATACACTGGACGTGGAAGGGGAGGTTTCGTATATGTACAGGTTCGGTCGAAAGGGGTACTTTACAGTGTGGACGGCTAACTTGACTGAGACCAGTCGATTCACATATCTTCCATAGCCCATTGCTGAGCAGCTTCCCGATCCAAACGTCGACGGGTCACTTCATCCACAATTTTCTGCTCGAAACCGTTGCTGCGATCCACACCGTCCCAACGATAGCCCGGAGCGATGCCATATCTGTTGGGTGGGGGCTCAGGGCCCTGGTACCGGGGCCGCTCAGGACTATCCTCGTCTCCAGATGAAGCGGATGAAGCTGAAATAGGTAAATGACAAAATGAAAGCATTCCCAGAATTAGAGTTCAATGGGTAACTGTTTGCAAGAATAAGTCCAAAGCCTCCAAACAACCGCGAAAAGGTCACGTGAGTATCAATCAAGGACTGGGAATCACCAACTAGATTTCTGATCACGGAACGCCAGGCGAGAAGAGTACACGAATAGTGGCTGCATTAGAAGGGCTCCGTCTGAACAGACATCACATCTTGAGAAACTTACCGTGGTATAGATTAGCACCGCCAAATGGGGTAATCCAGCCTAGTGATGGGTCGATAAGCAAAACACCTTGGTCATTGGGTCGGTGGTGATCCGGCCTTTGCTGAAGCGATCAAATCATCAAACCACAGAATCCGACTTCGCCTGGAAAAACAATACAGCAATCCTCGAAAGCATCCCCGATATTCTATGGGTTTCCACTAACAGAGCCACGAACAGACGATACTTACCTTCATGGTTGTTGAGTGCTAGTACAGTTTTCCCTGTCCATCAATATTTGGCAAAAAAGCGAACCTAGTCGCCTTGAGCAGCTGGTCAAAACGGAAAGCCCACATAGGGCACAAAAACCCCTTTGAAAACGCGAATTAGTCACGCTACAGTCAGTAAATGGGCCACATGAATCATTTTACGGGTGGTATAATGGCACTGCATTCCAATAGTTAGAGACAGAACTGGCAACACGGGTTGCAACGAAGGTCTAGCTGTTTTGTTCTCAATAGCCCTCCTCTAGGATCATGTAATAACGTTGTGTACCGATGACAGATGGTAATAACCTATGACGCGGTTCGGCGGCTATACGGAAGCAGAATCACNTCAATAGCCCTCCTCTAGGATCATGTAATAACGTTGTGTACCGATGACAGATGGTAATAACCTATGACGCGGTTCAGCGGCTATACGGAAGCAGAATCACCAACAACGTACCTGGGGTGAAATTCCTAGTTGGGAGACCGAGCTGTGCTGTTAGGCTGAAGACAAATTATCCAAAATAACACTCCGCCAGTACGACGGACGAATGACAGTATGAACAAGTGTTGGTCCTGTGAACTAACGCCGTCTGCTTATACCACCGAGTCGGGCTGCAAGGTTACGGAGTCCCATAAAACAGGGAGTAAGCTGTTCAAGTACGCATGTGCTGTCCGACTGTCCTATAACTGACTTGAAGGCCAATCGATGCGAAAAACCAGCGACATATAAGCAGTAAACCTGTGGACTGATGGCATCTGTAACTAACAGGTAACGTTCACTGTACTGTAGAATAGTTTCTGCAATCAAATAAAAACAAAAGAAGCACAAAACAACCGCAGTCAGTTGGTCGTAGATCGCCATGAAACTAGGAAACTTAGCTTGGACTCCAGTGTCAATCTCTTTTTACATATGATTAAAGTGACTAAACCATGAAAATCAATAAAATATAGTTGGGGAGTTAATAATATTCGAGATATAGTGATAAGTGATCAAAACACCAGCTGATTTATCATACTTGACATACGACATTGTGATTGAATCATAAGCGGTGTGCTTGACCGCCTTCGTATATACCACTCTCAATCGCATCGCAGAGGAAGCCGCTTTAAGTATCCGCACTCAATCAGTTTCTCTAGCCAAGCGAAGAAGCCGTTGGAGAGGACTTCAGAGTGGCAGCCTCTCTCAAGCGAAATCACCTTGTGGATGGCACAATCCAAGGATGAACACCCGAGTAACCGCGAGTAATCGCTTGAAGATTCAATCAGCTGCTGGCTTTTTTGGCTCGAAGGTTCGGCGGCCTTCTTGAGGCGATTTTATCAAAGTTGATGGTTCTAGGTAAGTTTCAGATACTTTCGGACTAATCTTAGGAAACACCGACAGCCTTTTCACCCATCGACAAAGGCTGTCACCGCAAGTCAAGTTAGATAGGTTTCACTTGCTATCTGATTCAGTAGGTCAAACACTTCGGTTGCAGCAATGGGTCTATCGCAGGTGCCACAGATGGCTGCTGCGATTGGTCTTGGAAGGTCGAAAGCTGAAAAATGATGGTTGTTCTGCTATTGGAATCGGACACTCAGTGTCGCACCATTTCCATGTTGATGTCCCCACCACGACGATATAAGTCACCTGACCGCTCCTTTTGAGGATGATTGACATTTTCGTCATTGTGACCAGGGTTACAGCCTCTGGTTTCCAGGTTGGAATGTCGATTTCCTTTCTGTCGTTGACTGAGATGACAAGCATGTTGGTAGGGTAGTATCGTGCGGAAGTTTTGATCGCTTCTTTATCATCACTTCCGCGAATGCCACGAGACCGTGGGTTGGGAGTTATCCTGTAGATCAACAAGGTGTCCAAGGCTTCTAGCGTGGTCTCTTCCCCGTTCGTCCAAAGATATCTAGGAATCGATTGGCATGAGTTCATCCATACCAGGCCAATAGACAGATGCGAGTGAGGATCTTCATGTGTTTCGTTCCCAGACGTTCATTATGAAAATGAGTAACGATCTGCCGATGACCCTAGGTGGAAACGACGACCTGGTAGCCGAAAATAAGATCATCATCAACAAAAGACAACGAAATTCACCGCTCAAACAGTTGCCTAAGTTCTCCTGAAAGATTCTTAGCCGACTGGTTTGGTAGTGCTCCAGTCTTCTGTAGTACGTTGCCATTTGTGGTGGCATGACTAATCCTGTCAAAAGTCACTGGTAGTTGGTTTATGCTTTCCAACACCGCAACACGGACTTCTGATTCGAAGGCAAGAGCTGGCGTGACAGTATCTAATGGTTGTATCGCATGAGAACCAGTCAATTGCAGAAACACATCTGCCTGTTCAATCCACTCGGTTGAGGCATATTTTACGGTAGTAGTAGCCAAGCATGATTGTACCCCATCATTGCAACCTTTTGGCTGAGTGCATACCTCCCTTGGAACCAAATATGACTGGCACTAGTTTGTGATCGTCACGTCATGGCTTCGTCCCGCTGGAGTCAGTGACGTTGCTGCATCGGCAATTGCCTGTTGTGTACAATCAGGGAAGTGGCTGGTTATGATCAACCCAATCCTCCAGTTGGTTGCACCCGCAGTGAGGCTGATAGGCGGATTTGGGTTGAGGTGTATAACAGAATTTCGGGTGGCAATATTTCATTCACCTCTTCGAACGCAAGTTGACAGCCACGTGACCAAACCACTGAAACTCCTTGGTCAAAAACTGATCTAAGAGGTCGCGTAAGCGCGGTAGTTGGTGATTCAACCCAAAAATGACTCAGGTTCACAAAGAATGGGTGGGGACATTCTGACGGGTGCTGTGAGTCGGCATTTTGCATCGATAACGAACACGAGGTACTTCACAGAAGTTACAAAGGACTCAGATTTTTTTCTTCAGCCAGAAACCACAGCCATGTATACTCCGAAAGACACCATCCAAACGGGACAGAAGCTCTTCTGTGGTCGCTTACACTACGACCAGCAACACAGAGTAGCCGCTATTTCATGTAATGCCTCCAGAAGAGCGCGGGGTGTCACGGAAATCCCATCTTAGGAGGCGTACCGCAGTAACAAACCTTAACTTTTATTTCATACCCATCTGCCAAGTTAGCCGTTGTCCATTTCGCAATTCGCGCCATTCTGATGGAAGCAGGGAGACCACTCGTCTCAGTAAACGACCGTTCGGCTCGCGTGACACATTGCCCAGCCACCGTAGTTGATGGTACTGGCTACTCTCTGCTAGTGATGTAACAACTACCCCACCCGTTTTCGAATGACGTTGTCACAAATATGTTGATGCTATTCAAGATTTGCAGTCCTTGGGGAATCAATAGTTAAAAACATGGAACGGCCTCAGATTTTTCCCGTAAAGTCAGTCTTGCAACCTTACAGTCCTTACTGCGGCCTAGTAGTCACGACTATTGAGACCAGCTGATATATCTTTTTGATGCCACAAGCGATGACAAATGAAAAACGTCATTCGGGTTCTTTAGATTCATTCACTAATTCATCAGACACTTCTGTCAGAGGCATGTAAAATTCTCCACAAATTCCAGTGCTTCTACTTGAATTGTAAGGAGTATATTCAGAGATCTCAAATTCTGAAGCATGAATTTGCAATTAGTAGGCGCAAGGTGCATGCCGAAAAATGGTGGTCAGTTTATTCAATAGGGCTTTGCTTCGCGTTCGTCTTCAAAGACGGAGATGTCGTCTGCATATTCCAGACCGACGGATTTGAACACTGGGGTTTCGAAAAGCTTCTAGCATTCGCCTCATTATTTTTATTGATAACTAATTCAAACACGAATGGAGAAAATGGACATCCATGCCACTTTTGTAGGAGACATTTTAGAGTCCACCATGCACTCTCACACGCGCAGAATTATGTGGATATAGGGACCGCATTATGTTCATAAACTTCTGTGTCATACCCTGTCGAGCAGGTGTGGTTAACAGCACTGACTGATCGATAGAGTCGAATGCACCCTCTAAGCCAAGGAGCACCAAGATTGTGGGTCGTCTGTCCATGTGGCTTAACCTTAGCACCTGACGGAGTGTGAAGTTTTGGTCGATCCAGCCACCACCCAGTCGAAATCCTTTGGAAAATACGATTGAGAATGCCTAATGTGAACCCTCCTATGAAATGGTCGCACTTGGGGGTCCATCTTGAGGGGAGAAGTTACTGTGTACGATAAGCACTTTAATTCATCTGGTGCCAAAACATCCCATCTATATGGCAGGTAAATTCACTAACTTCCGTAAGGATTGATAGGACTGTATCGAACAGAAACATTCCGTATCGGTTGGGTAATCCTATGTCTTATCAGCACTTCTGTTTGAAGGATAGAAACAACTATCTGCTCTGAATAGAAGTCTAATTTGTCTGGAGAGTTGAAAGTCGGTCTGTCCAGCAATAACACAAAAAAATCAGCAGCGTACTTACACCGTTTGTGCTTCTTTTTCTTCTTCTGTTCTTTTTTGGCAAAGTATTGCGCCATTGGATCCTCTGCATGGATTTGTGACTTCAGATGTTTCGTCAAATCTTCATCATCCGCATAACGAGCAAGCGGCTTTGAGCTCTCGTATTCCTGTTGCTTTAGTTTCTCGTAGGTCTCTTGAACAGTTTTGATACTAACGTGAAAAGCACAGGTAGATTCAGAATAGAAACACCTACCCGCGGTTCCAAACGTCATATCTGGCCTCCAGCTCTGCCTGTTTCTTGGCTGTCGCCAATTCCTTCGACTTTTCGGCTTCTGTCTTTTGTGGGGCCTTCTTTCGAACAACTGTAGGCGCCTCTTCATGAGTGGTGGAACTAAATGGCAAGTCATCCGCAGTTTCACTGTAGAAAGCGTCCAGAGTTTCAGGAAGATCCCCTCTGCACAGCCATTTAAAAACACAAAAGTAGCAATAGATGATGTTAGGAAGAGTGTTTACGGACTGAAGCCAAATGAGAAAACTGACATGGGTGTATAGTGGTAAATCAAGACGTGGTTTCTGTAATTGTAGCATGAGAAGAAAATGCGATTACAAGGGTCACTCGCAGTCTACTGATAGAGTAATTGATGTTCTATTTAGACAGCTGGAAGGCTGGAAGAGAAGTCCGTTGAAAGTCCTCCCAGTTGGCGAACATCCGAACGTAACAAGAGGAAAACGATTGCCGACTTCAGTCAAAAAACATGACGTAGACAGAACAATCAATGTGAAAACGAAGAAAACGAAACCTTTATTCTGGACTGAGTCAACTACTCACACGGACCTACCTATCGAGTAAAATAACATCGGCTGTAAGACGAATGGGTGTTGCGAGGCGGTTCAGTCTACAACTGTCTCGATCAATCACACCTTGAGAAATGGGAAAGGAAAGCTGTGCAATGCAGGTAAATCGATGGTCGTAAAACATACCGGACCTTCTGACGGAAGCTTCACTCAAACATAGTGAAGGTCTGATTCGTAAGAACGTTCATACAGGGAGTGTCCGTGGGGTCCCTGATCGTCTTCATGTACTTCTAGCCTACCCAGGTAGAGTGGACAGTCGACGCAGTTGGACTGGGCAGAATGGGGCATTGGATGTGAAGCAGAATCCCTAGTTCAAATCTGAACTGAGATTCCTCGAGAAACATGGTGACATTCGGGTGGTCTATGATGGACCGCACTCGTTTGACCCTCAAGAAAGAGACGATCGCCAACCAGTCACAATGCCATTACTGAAAGAAGTAATGCTACACTCTAGCGTGAAGTGGTGGTTACACTAAACTATACCCACGGAATCTCAAGCAGGATGGTCTAACTGCGGGAAGTGTGCGTTACACGGAGCGTGGGACCGTTTGAACACATTGTAGCCCGGTGACGAGCTTGGGAAATACCAAGGAATAGCATATCCAAATGTTGGACTGTAAGTCTACGTAACTCGTGCGTCGCAACCAGGTCAGACTAGAAAAATCAACGTTTAGCTAGTTAGGATCGCTTAATGCGATGGCGGTCCCAGAAAGCAGTTTAAATGCCGTTAAACACCCGTAGGAATACCCAAGTGTTTCGCCACAACTTAATTTCCAGTGGGTAGAAAGAAAATATTTCTGATCAGCAGCCAACAAAGCCTCCTCAGAAATCAAACCCAGAATTTAAATCCAGGGTGAGATATCTGAACAAAATAACGCAATGTTGCATGCCTATCGCCTCACCAATCGTATACCAGTGTTCCGTTACGTGAAGGCACAGCCCATAGTTCCGGTCTCCACCGGACTGTACTTCTATCAGGCTTATTTTTTGTCTGATCAAGGTACATTGTTGACCGAACGGATCGGCTACTTGTTGACCAGGTATAATTGAATTCCATCTATTGGAAATGGAACTTTGGACTGTCCAGTAATTTTGTCACACTACTGGATTTCACAGTGCTAAAATACAGTGCGTTGTGGACCCGGCTGAAGAGTACTAGACGACCGAGCCTAAAGACGCCTACCTAAGGCAAATTAATGGCCTCTGGCACGAATACCTCAATCTTGCATCGAACCTGCATGGCGCAGCATGCCAGGTAATGCACTTGAGGTAGTAAGACGACGTGTTTACATCGACAAACCATCCGTTCAAGCCACGTAAATGGACGCAGTGTCCGGTCAGTTCATTTGATTTTTTTTCAGCTATATGCCGTGTAGCAATGTTACATCGGTTCCCACTGCTGTCGATTATGGGAGTAGGAAAGAGCCACCCCACACGCCAGTGCTGACCCAGCCAGCTCAGCAAGTAGTTGCAATCAAGTGAGGGCTGCAACAGCTACGAGTCGAGGGCAATAGCTTTGATGCCGGAGCACAAATGACTGCATGATACATCAACGTCAATTTATACAACAAGCCATTGATGTGCTCGGATTCAGGTGCTTCTTCCGGAGGGAGAAAATATCATCACTAACGAGTTTACTAGTCATAGTTTTCACAATTCATTGCCAAGTCAAGCCTCTTAGTAATCTCTGTGCACAAGGCTATGCGAAAACGAACTTCACAGGATGTGTAGTCCAGCATACCCTACGGGGAATGGCCATCTCATCTCTTAATAGAAACCTGCATCGTAAGCATCCGGTGAGCCAAGTTAGACCACTGGTTCATAATGCGGCGTGGATCGTACTGTGAATACATTATGCTTAACAGGTAAACTAATGACGTCGGTGTAAGAGAGATTAAAAGTTGGGGAAAGCTATCCCCAGCCCTTCTGACGAGAAGAAGGACTTCAGTCTTTCGCGCGTTGGCCGTGACTTAAGCAATATTCCAGGTGCATCATGCTGATTGGCTGGCCCCCAATCATCAGGCTTGCAGTCCTCACATTGTCTTGGAACCGCATTTCTCAATTGTCAATTGTAAAGCGGGTAACTGTCCCCTCATTGCCCCTGTACCAGTGAACGAAAATGTAGCGGCCGGAACCAGCGTACTCTTGGTACACGGTTTGTACCTGAATGGCTAGCTGACTGACTAAAGTGAATTGCGTCAAAACATCAGTAGGATTGTCCTGTTCCACGACCCAATAGCTCCGAAAGCATCTGGCACATTGTAGTACTACATCACGCTGGAGCGCTATTAACGGAAACAGAAAGAGCTAACCATGAATATCGAGCTCTACGGGGCGGAGTACATTTATCGATAACCGTAAGCTGTTGCGATTTTGTAATTGTGAAATAATCAGAACACGCAAGGCATAACATAGAAAGGCTATGTTGTTGTTGGCACCAGTCAATCTGTGAAATGAATCAATTATGACTGGGATGGAACCCAGTGAAATACTGGAATTAACTTCACGGATGCTGGGCACACAATGTCATATTCGGCCTTTTGGAAATCTATGCCGATGAATCAATCAAAAATCTCCATTTACTCTACCTCGCAAACAACTAATATAAGCAGTACACTTATTTTATCCGTAGTGAAAAGTGTTTCTGATCTACAAGCACGTTTATGTGAAAAATGGTATTCAGTTATGGGGAACAAGCGTGTACAGCGCACGAGCTACCGTTCGGAGCTGTGATTAGGTGATCAGTCAGAATGGAAGAATGGAGCGCTGACCTTTCGCGCTAATGGTTCGAACGAGGAAAATTCAAGTTTACAAGGCTACTGGAGGGCGGAACGTATGCTATATAGACAACATCCAGCCGGGAGCCAACGTGAAGGGGCGATGGAGAAGTCCCGATAACCAGTGCTGTGAAGAGTTATTGGGCTGTCCAAGTTATTGAGCATCACCACTCTACCAAACGCTCCAAGGTGATCACTCTTCTTTATCTGAAGGTTACTTTCGACTCATTGGAATGCTAAAACATATGGCGGTGCCTGGAGATCAAACGTGTCCTGCATTTTTATATCTTAACTGGAAACTGTATGACAATCCAAGTGGGTGCATACAATGAGGTGATGCCAGAGTTCACAAGGTTAGGTGGTTTGGGACAAACATAGCCTCTCACCATTCCTCTTCAAATTTGTTAATCACATACTGTATGAAACTTTTCACCTGCTTCTGGAAACTCGGGAACAAAAATACTCCAGGTTCATTCGCTCCCAGACATACAGTACTCGGGTGATATTGCTCTCCTTGGTTCAGATCCCTAAAGGATGTAAGTGATTTTAAATCGCAAATAAGTCTGTTAGGAGCCTCAGTATGCGTTTCACACTTGCAAAGTGCAGTGTTACTGAAATACCGCATAAGGCTAAACAAAAACATCGTGTTTGCAGACCAGCCAATCGAAGTCGTAAACGAACTTATCTACCTGAACAAAAGTGCGGTGAAACGGCTGGACACAAGATTACTTCTCGAATCAGGGTGACCAGTCCAGTTTTTACAACAACCTCCAACATCTACCACACCGACGTGAAGTTAGTTCGTCTGTCAAGGACAGAGTATACAACGCGGCGGGGTGGTCCGTACTGCTTTATAGATCAGAAACATGGCGCGATGTAGGAAACTTCTCCGTGTTTACTCATCGGTTTCCCTGAAGCACTAATCAAGTGTGGTAGAAACACCGGGTTTGCAATTCTGAGGTAGGTCAGATCGTTTTGGGAAAAAATGAAACCTCTTGTGATGAATGGGTTACCTATGCTCCGTAGTTTATATTGTTTAGGATGTATTTCTTATACTAGAGGACCACCTACGCTTCAGAGATCTTTAAATCCAGCCTCCGTTTGACTGGAAGCGATTGGGGGGTGCACAACCTAGTGTGAACCTGGTAACAAACTGTGGAAGCACTAAGCAAACTCAGTCGGGTGAACAACTACCACCCCCCAAGATATGTACCTCCGCATGGCACCGAAGCATCGGTGTTGAACACTGATGTCATTCCGTCGATGATGACGATGACCTGCGCACTGAACTGATAGGCACCTAGTGACGATGGCAGACATGGTTCAGTCAAGCAGCAAAGCTACCGCCTTTAGCTGGCTAGTTTCCCGTTCATTCAGATAACTGAGGTGATTCAGTATGAAGGGGTTGACTATGCTACTGCCTCCAACGCATGAATATATCATCCCCGTTCTCCCACTTTTTGTTGACCGAAACTGCTGCGACCAGAACGAATACCTTGGCGCATGGTTTACAGCCAATAAACAGAACTTTGTGGAACAATTGGGCTGTACTCATTGGGCATATTTATTCACAATGACAAAGCGCACAAACGGTACTTACGAAATATACTTCACCGTGACGTCATTGTACCTCCGGTGTTTTCCCTTCTTCGGTTCCAAATAGCGCTTTAGATACTCATCCTTAGGAATGGAACTTGAGGACATGGATACACATTGAACTGCAAGGAAAACACAAGAAACGTGTTGTTGGAGGGCAAGCGTTGAAGTAAGAACAGTCGAATGGAGCATAGCTGCGGTGTCATAGTCCTTCAAGCCCTAAGACGTTGAATGCAGTGTGGATCGACCAATCTTCAACACCACCCATAGCGGTACGCCAGAAGCTAATAATTCCACGAGACTATCGCTTACCAATTGACTAATAAGGCGAAAAAAAACAGATTTTGCATACGGGAAAACTGTCAAGATCGAGGTGCTTCTAGCTGCGAGCAAGACTTCATGCTTTATCACTAGTGCGGTACTTATAGGGAAGATTTTATTCTAAGGCGACTTCGATCTCCATTTCTTGTGCGCCACTCAACGTGAGATCTTAAAATACGTGGTGAGAAGTTCGGCTCCGAAGAAGAGTTCACAAGTTATCGATTTACTGGCGCCGACCTCACTGACTGGCGCGAATGGAATGAAACTCGCCTCTGATGGTCTTAAATAAAATGTCTAGTGCGGAGACCGTCTTCGGGTGTAATTCAGAAGTGGTTTCCCTCCATGGAAAACACTTCACTTGTCTGTGTCGGGTGATACTTCGGAAGACTATGTAGCCCGTTTTTCTGAGACAAACTCATAAGGAAAGGAATTTTTGGCAACCTACCAAGTACGATCAAACCGTTTAACCAGCCAACGGAAAACCTCATCGAAAAATTTACCTGAGTGAAATTTGTCGCGCTCAACAACCCTCCCCAAAAGCAGTGAAACATGAATTCTTAAAAGGCGTTGCTTGTTAGAGAGTTGTTGTACTTCTAAGATATGGTAAGACAAAACACGGTAAAAACATGGTAAAAATAAAACATAGACATAAGAAATACAACGGATTCACAGTGGTCCTCGAGGAATGAGAAGTCAATTGGAGGATACGTACACAACGTCACAAAAGGACCTGCGGATCCTAACCACAATTTGTGAAATACAAATGAAGCTCCGGGGACCAATCATACTCAATTTTAAATGGGAGAAAGGAAGCCCAAGTGTAATGTACATCAGGTTCTCCGATTGGCACGAAAAAACAAGTGTTCCTGACGCAAAAAAAGATAGTTCCTTCCCAAAGCCTGGAAAGCGAAAAATCGTTCAGCTGTAGTAGCACCCTTTCGGTGCCTAGCTGCCATGCCACCCGAAGGTTGCACGAAGACTGTCTTTACTATCTGTGTCCCCAACTAAAAAGAAGGCAGAGTTATTAAGGTAAGGCGATTTCGTAGAAAGTTTCGCAAACATGGCATAAAATGCATTTAGTTCCCGGTAGGAAAGGGATATTAGAATTGCTCCTGACAGAGAAAGGCTAAAATATAAACTTCCTGGTAGCAAGCGACACCATCGAGACTTCGGCAACACGCGACCGTCGATGTAGCATGAGACTTGCAGTTCATGGTTGTGCATGGGCTGCGATGATATCAAGACCCAGAAAAGAGGCGGATTAGGGTCCTAGACCCGGATCCTTGGCTCAACAGCCTAACCGCAGCAGTGGTTGAAGTAAGCCATCACAACAGCCAACATTAGTGAGCAAGTCGACACACATGTTCCAACTACCAACCTGGAGGACTAGGAGACAAACTTAAACCGACCACATTGTCATCAGTTACCGATGGCGCGGATCAATGACTGCAGTCATTTTGGAACACTTTGGTGGATTCCGACCACACACTCGTCCGGAGTCGCTTCTCCCTACGTTTTCCAGGACTGCGTAAAGTGCGGACAAACCGATTGGCAACGGTAAGAATGGCAGATCCGGATGTTAGACGAGCTTAACAGAATCATCTTCCAGGGTCTATTCCAAATGCTCCACCATCAGATATGAACTCATACTGGGACAAAATTGCTATCTATTTGCAGTGCTGGGAATTTGCCTGTTGTACGGCACCACCAGGCGCACTCAAGCACTGGATATCAAACCGAACGGTTGCACTGATTGAATCTAGAATACCCCAGCCGGCCTGATGCGACAAATCATCAGACATCAAATGAAGGTGAGCGTGCAAGTCGACCGTGAATTGTGGTGGACACAGAGAGCCAAGGAAATGTAAGAGGCCCAGAAAGCCGGTAATGCCCGAAGATTAACTCAGTTGATCCGTGCGACCGGAAACCACCTGTGAGCGAAACCATGAAGGATCAGAAGGGAGTGACTGCCTCGAATAAACAAGAACACCTCGACGGGTGGGCCGAATACTTCGAACAACAATTGTTACTGACACCAGCTGGCACCAGTCTGGAGCCCACAGGTGACGTAGAACCCTGGACGATGAACGTGGAATCACTTACGGTCTTGGAGGATGAACATCTCCACAGTTGCCGCTAAAGTGGTGGAACTCCGGTAATTTTTAACCGCTTTGGAATACCAGATACTAGTGTACCCGACAAATGTAATTCACGTCGTTGGCGTTCGCAGAGTTTTGACAGGAGAAGTCACAACTCATATCTACTCGCCACCGTTTCATCTACACTCGAACGGCCAGGTGAAAAGCTTCCTTGACACTCTGGATGGTGTACTTTGTAAGTCCAGAGTGCAAGGACCAACGAAATAGATTTTGAAAAGATCTTTGCAGGATTCTAGTCCTGCTGGCATAACGAGCGATGCGAAACCCCGTCTCGCCTGATGGAATTTCACCAGCAGAGTCACTGCTATGAAGGAAGCTTCGAACACCACGTGACACTATCTATGCACAGAAAAGGGAGTAAGGTCACCGCGACACAAGAATGGAGGAAGAGTTAAACCGGCATCATGAGGCAACAGAGCACTCCTTCCGCGTGCAATCCAAGACACATTCTTTGTCGACGCGGCAAAATGCTCTATGAGACATAAGTTAGCTTAGAAAGGTGCATCGGCCACACAAACCGGCGCACAATTTCTGAAAATCCTTCAGCCGCTCCGTCGGAGACCCACCCCACCTGCACGCTGCGCGGTACGTTCGAAATCGGTTTCGTTTTTCCGTCGTGCAAATTTGTGAAAGAATTTTGCCGTTGTTCAATCTATTCACAGAGTACACACGAGTCATTGTTGAATTTTATTACTCTAACAAAACAGTTGAGAGATAACCCTTGATATTTTGCGCACACTTCCTATTTTACATCTAATCTCAAACATGACATCAATTTACACCGATTGCCCGCTGCAGCCATTGATGGACCACAGCAGATGTGGACGAAGTGGTTGCCCGTCAAACGTCAAACGCGGTATGCAATGCCACACCTGCAAGGCCTGGTGGCATTTCAAATGCACGGGTTTATAGGATGACCAGATAAGCCGACTAGCTAACTCTCCTGACCCGTTTGTCTGCGCCAGCTGCCTCTACGTTAAGGGTGCAATGCATACCGCGGCCAAGAGGAGAACCCAAAAAAACGGTATTCAGTCCCCTCTGCAGATTCAGAAAGGCTGATGTGAGTGTTCCGCTTTGATCGGGATACTCGACGCGAAACTGAAGCGTCTTTCAAAGGCACTGGAGGACTCAGGCGCTAAGAATGCAGCGACTTGGAAGAAGGTTGACAAGGAACTTTCTTCGCTGAACGAGTACATCATGACATCCACGCCGGGTCCACTGGCTGCGAAGAAAGTCATACAACATTCTGACGCAGCTATAAAAACCGCTTGTCCACAAACTGCCTTGTAGTGAAAGTTACGCTTTACTGCTATTTCCATTAATTCACTTTCACTTGTCACTTCAGCCTATACTGTGCTTATATGTTGAATAAAGCCTATCCTTAGGCGAAGTCTTCTCATTCTACTCAACGGATTAATAGTCGATTAACTACAATTTACTACCACAATTTATTCAACATATTATTTCTC
>NW_008752236.1:179865-182469 GCF_000715545.1 Opisthorchis viverrini | reverse complement strand
ATGTTGGTGCAATGACATCGGTAATTGTTCATAAAAGGGAGTTGAAAGTCAACATGTTCTACACATCAACCGAAAAATGGAACACAAGCTACGTTGTCCGCACGTCACTCTCAAGAGTGATATCCCAGGAATTCAAGTTTGATAGGTCTCGTAAAAGTGCTTGAAATGACATAGTCACATAGATTTTGTTTTACGAAGTTTAAGGTCGTTCGACTCACATGATTTCGCGGTCGATCTATTCAGACTGCTGAGAAAACGCACATACCACCAACAAAGAAGCTGATCATATAAGGTAACTCACGAGGCGTAGATGATACAAAGAACGCGTCATCCGAATTCTTCCTGACAAGAGAACATACTGCTTTTTGCTTCTAGATCGACAGAACGAATCTTAATAATCGCTGGCGACTGACTCACCGAGTGACTCATTTCGAACTCACGAGAAATTTTCGGTCTTGCGACAGCTGTATGCCATGAAGTTGAACGGTACCCTCTCCTATATGCATTCAAAAACCTGTTCAACAAATTAGTGCTATACGTGGATACATGCAGCTCTGCCTTCATCGATTAATGTCGCTTTCGCTGCTGAACCAGTTTCATATTTATGGAGGAAATCGTTGTGTAACCGGTACAATTCCTGTAATATTTTAGTGTTCATGTGCAGCAACCGACAATGCCAAGTGGATATCTTCATTGTAAATTATAAATGGGTCGTTGGTCTTTTATAAAACGTACACTTCAACCCATCAATCAACGGATCCAATGATTGTGGCGTGAATCCCTTTGACCGCTCTCGACAGCGGTCTTTTTCCAGGTAGTTTCACCGTAAAAAACAGATTATACATTCACACACTTATTTGATTTTGACCGGCTGACCCAAACGAACCCAGATAAGTGTCTCGTTCATGAGAGTGTTTGGCAAGTTCCGCCCAGTCTGGGTCCAAGCAATGATAAAGTTTTATGGAAATTCGAGGAGTCGTGTATCCGATTTTCCGCAAGAAGTACGAAAACCATTATGTTCTGTCAATGAAATGTTCGTGACCTTCTGAGTAGTGTGTTAGGTCTAGACGTCTTCAGCTTCGTTATTTCTGTGAGTCACAGGATCCGTTCGTAGATAATGTACTTCACTATTTCAAATTTTTTGATATATACCTGTAATATCTGTTGTCTGAACCCCGAAACCTGCAGTCTACGTGACAACATCAGCCAAGGAAGATGAACCATCCCATTCTTTATTTTTTTTCGACCAGGAAATCGATGTTTGTCTAGCGGACGAATACTCGTATGTCTTGGATATAGATTCAAGATTCGTAAGTTTTAACACAACTGTTGCAGATAAGCATGTCAGTTGTGGATGTGTAATCCGGTAATACTTAGCAGCCAGTGATATTCCAATTGATTCTCAAAACCATTTATTTATTTTGTTCCGAAGCAAGAAGAAGATTAATGGCAATTCAGCCATCACGGCCGTCCGGTGGCCCCGAAATAATCAGACCATTGGTTGTGTTTCCGAAATTGCCCACCATCCTCTCAATCAGGTTCGCCTCTGATCATGCAGAGGGATATGAAAGAGTCTGGGTGCTATCAGTGTAATCCGTGCTCTACTATGTAGACCGCAGGATTCCCAACGTGACAGTCCGTGGATCAATGATACTGAGGTTCTTGGTATCATTTTCGATTCAGATCGCCTGATTAATTGTCTGCAGCTGTAGGTGCATCGAAATAATTGTGATAGGCCAGCACCAAATCCTTTCCACATCCACTTTAATTCTTTCCTTTGGATTGGGCTTTAAATGGATGTTGAATGCACGCAGATATGTGTCAATGTTGACTACGGATTTTGGCAGTGATGACGTTGATGTTGATGATGATAACGATGACGATGATGCTGGTGGTTCTCCTGAACGCCTTCGTCTCAATATATCTGTCGAAATGAATCAATATGCCACTGGGCTCTATGCTGTCAGTTTCTATCCAGATTGTCTGACTAGGTCTCGGATGTGTAGGTATCTCGGTTGTATGCTGTATGCTAGCCCAAGTTTTTTCTTCCTGTTCTATTATTCTCTCTTTTTCCAATACAAAAAAGCGTACACTTGATGAACTATGCGTGGAGGTGAAAAAGAGTACAGTGTTTAGTCACATGATGAAATGCGGTGAAATGGTGGGTCACAAAACGCCACGGAGAGATTGATTTGGGTCACTTGTGAAATGTCAAACTGTTATGAAAATTAGTGTATTTTTTGAGTGGAAAGTTGTAATTTGTTAATTGCAATTGGTGAAGGTCAACGTTGAAAACACCTGATTGGGAACTTCAGGTCCCATAGACGAATTTCAGCAAGGTTGCCAGTCCAGGCATCTAGATATCCAAGCCTAGCCAGTGTCATTTTTCGGACAACCAAGCAATGACTTTGGGTTCCTTGTGATTCATACTTTTCTGTGCTACACAGAAAAGCCGAAATTTTATGAATGGTTTACAAGTAACTGAGAGGAAGAATAGATTTACACGATGACTGAAACTTCCATCTGGATAGTTGACACTCGACGAGCCGGTCAGTATGTGGCCACGTGATGTGGTTTTCCGTGATTGAACGATGACTGACTTGA
>NW_008752236.1:175588-179401 GCF_000715545.1 Opisthorchis viverrini | reverse complement strand
CATCTAACGAGGCGTCGACAGCCTTCCGTAACACAGGACCCTACGGTTTGGGTTTTATTAACCTTCAGGTATCCACTTGAAAGGCAATATTATTGGCACCAATCATGATTATGGGGCCTCCTCTTCAGCCTCTGGTCTTGACTGACAAACATCCTGGTGGTGCGTGTTGGATAGTGAAGTCTTAATGTTGCAACCGGATTGCCCAGCGCTCCAGCTTTCCGCGAGAATCTCTGGTCGTCTTGATCCACCCCACGAGCTTGTGATCGTTTTCGACATGAGATGTTCTTCGAAGCATGTATTACCCCAACTTATCCATGGCCCGCAAAATCGCTTAACATACTTTCTCAATCGTCGAATACTTCTACTCCGCGTTAGTCGGGAAACGACGGGCTTATTCGGTAACTCCATTCCTCTGCTTTACGTCTGCACCGATACCGAAATCACTAGCGTTCCTTGCAACAGCGAACATATGTTCGACACTGGTCGGTTTGTTGGTCAGTTGCTGATCCAGTATCTGCTCATTGACAAGTTTAAAATCCACATGTGCTTTGCTGATCCAGTCGCATTTCCGATTTCATCCGGCCTTACCTTACAGTGGAGCAGCAATCGTGTTGGAATCCTTGAGAAACCGGCTGATGCATACTGCTCATCCAGGAATCTGCCATAGAATTAGAACTTTTTCGATTCCTTCTAGCACTCCCGATATTCCACAGTGTTGGGCTTGCGTTCCAAATGCTGGCAATTATCTGTCAAGACAGAAGACCGAATGAATACGGCGCTCACGGTTGAAATGTCCTACGATTATTTAACCGGATGCCATTTGGTTTTTCTGGTGCACCATCCACATTATCTCAGGCCCGGATGATCAATGGCAATATTTTTCCCACTTCAGATCAACTGCGGATTACGCGCTCTTGACAGCATGTACTCCCAAGTTTGTCTGCTATATGCCTGGCTGATCAGGGGCTCAGGATGCACGGACCTGAGCACACTGAGGCAAGGAGGCGTACAAAGTGATATATTTAGATTCTTTAATCGATAGCTCCTACAATGCACCAAGGAAAAAATTTCGCAGCACTTCTAGTCGATGAACTTCGTTGCAGCCAGAAGAACTAAGTTAAATATGTTGACCCGCTCCCATTCTTAATCGGTTCGTGATTTCGTATTGCACCTGCAGACACAGGGAGCCTAATGTGGCTGCGCTGCCCAATTGGCAGGCCAACTGGGAAATAGGCTCATTGCCGCTGTTCAAATGTACGGATTACAGCAGATGCCGAATCTTTGTCCTGATAAAAATTTCAATCTATTTGGAAAATATGTGAGCTGTATGAGGATGTGAAGCATGTAACGAAGACTGATGAAACAGTGTTGAATTGCTCTGAACATAATAAATCTAGGATGCAAATAACAACAAATTCAACAAATTTCTGGGCCCCAAATCCATCACTTTGTCACTTCACAAATTGTAAATATAATTCCGTGGTCCAAAAATTTGGGAAGTGTGAATCTTGTGGCCGAAAACATTCCAGATATTCATACCCCCACAGGCAAGGGAAGTGTTTTTCTGTAATCGGTAAATCGGTACGCGTCTGATCCAAATACTGACTTGAAAGCATCTATTTCGTCCCGCAATTCGTCACATGTTCTTAAAACTGCTTCATGTCAAATTTATAATTCCATTGTTTATACTGGTGGTGTTGAGTTTTTTATTCTACAGTTAGATCTAACTGCATTGTACCCCAGTGTCATGATAGTGCCTACAGATGTTTACTTTCGCGGTATTACTGGACATTTTGTATCCTTAGTTGGTAGTTGCACTATCCGTGTGAGATTGTTTCAAGGAAAATCTATCGATTGTAATTTGTTTTAGTATCAACCTTGGGACTACTGGTTATCGGATTCAATGTTTCGCGCTCACTGCCAACCAGTGAAAGGAAGAAGGCCTTCGCTGCGGTGTGATTTATTCGAAATGCCAACTGACCGGTTACAGACCACTGAACAGGGAAGCAAAACTCCAATCTAGATCTCGGTTACAAAAACTGGACACAGATCTTCTCCCGAACGAGTCTTCCTGGAGATTCATTGACTCCAGTCATTCGCCGGTCAAATCCAAGCGAACGTTACAAAGTGGCCCCGCGAATTCCGCAACAGAATTCCCTTTTTCAATCGACGCAACTGGAAATTCTACGAATAACATATACTACTCGCGTGCCTTCCGATCAGTAGTATCAGCGCTTCACACTTCCACCCCTTAAAGCTCGTTCGCATGCCATCGATTTTAATTTACCTCCGTCAGGTCAGCTTTGGCAGTGGGTCTACTCGGCCGCTCTTCGGGTTTATCATGCCACTTGCGAAGCTGCGTCCCATTCACTAACTACCATCCCCGTCCATCTTGAATGGTGAAGACGTTCCCCCGGCGGTCGGTGACGACAAACGGCCCTTGCAATCAACTGCTCAGCGTCCGCGACCCCAGTCCGCTCCTTCCAGGTTTCTAGTAATCCCTCCACTTGACCTTTGTGCCTTTGAGGGACGCTTGGACCTTTCTGCTTGCAGTTTTCTGCCTAGTCCTTCCCTGATCGGCGGTCAAATTTTCTCGAGCTCTCTCTCCTTCTTCCTCTAGCTGCTCCGGTGACAAGCTTGTCGCCGGCCACAACCGAACTTCCTGATCAACAGGAAGGCGCGGATGTCGAGCGTACATTAACATAGATGAGGACTTGCCCGTGTTTGACTGCGTCGAAGCGCGACGAGCTAACAACGCCATTGGCAAGTTCATCTCTCGTTCACCTCCTTTGGCCGCAAGCCACTACTTGATCGCTCGGTTATTACATTCAATCAGGCTATTTGTTTTCGAGTGGAATGGTGCCGTCCTTAGCCGTCTGACACCCAGCGATTGCGATCAATGACGAAACTATTCGCTCTCGAAGCAAGGCCCCTGATCGGTTAGAATAATTTTTGGCACACCATGGTTGGTCACGATGTGGTGCATTACCACTCCGCTGATTGCCGTCACCCGCTGATTCGGCACGGCGGCCACCTCAATCCATCGCGGCAGGTGTTCTGTCATCATCATGATGTATAGATTCCCACTGATTGTCACCTGAAAGGGCTCATGACGTCAACTAACCACAACTCGCTGATTTCTGAGACAACAATGGGTTCCACGGGATAGGTTGCCCCTGTCGTATCCGCTTTCATTAGTTGACAACGCTTGCACGACACCTCATAATCCATAACCTCACTTCTCATCCCGGGCTAGTAGGCTCTCTGCCGAAGTAGGTCTTATGTCCTGGTGCACCCTTATGTGCCATCTCATGGCATTCAACGATGAGGTTCCGTCTAAAGACGCGAGGTGTCACGGGCACCACAACATCTGAATCAGTGGCGTTCCAGGAAATTATGCCAGCTTCATTCAGCCTCAGCCGATCAAAGTGACTATGGTACCCTTCTAATTCCTTGTCTCCCTCTCCGGTCTCAATGTTCCTCCCATCCAACATGGCGGCTGCAACCTTTTGTCACACCGAATCCGGTGGTTGAATTTGCACCAACTTTCCAGGATCCATTTTGACGACGAGGCCTTCTCCATCTTGGGCACGTGCTGCACTCTAAAGTCGTACTGGTGCAACCGGAGTGCCCATCTTGCGAGCTTCCCGCGAGAACTCTGGTGACCCTGATCCACTCCAGGGGTTTGTGATCGGTTTCGACATGAAACCTTTGACCAAGCAGATATTGTCTCCACTTATCCAGGGCCCAGACAATCGCAAAACATTCCTTCTCAATGGTGGATTATTTCTGTTCAGCGTTAGTCAGGACGCG
>NW_008752236.1:167708-168422 GCF_000715545.1 Opisthorchis viverrini | reverse complement strand
TACTCCCCACCACACAAGTAGACTCTTACCTAAAGTGATATTTTTTCGTGCATTCAGTTCCTTTATCGTGATCAAATTTATAAGAAAAGGAAACTACAAACCTGAAGTGCACGGTGCAGCTTTCGCCAAGCGGTTTCATGTTCTTCCTCGGTTTCGGCCTCCTTCAAGCGCCAAAACTTTGGAAGCGAATGCGCCTGGGAAGAGGGCTCTCTATCAAGACATTCAGCTGGAACGAGGTAGAAAAAACTAACATTCCCTGTCAACAGGAGCTCCGTCAATGCTGATTGAATGAGATGACTTCATAGGCTACTCACTATTAAGATGGGTGATGCAGTTGAGTCTCTCGTGAAAACCAGAATGAATTGCAAATGAGTGTATTTCTCGAAAAACGATCGCGTTGCAGAATCAGATCAGGTAGAGATTTTAGCAGATGATAATTTCCGTGTTCTTTATATGGTCAGCGGTAAAGACCATGTTCCCTCGGTGCCCGCAACATGAAACCTACGAATAACTGCAATCAGCGAAACGGTTGTCAGTCGGACTGATAGGTTTTCAACATCAGCTCGTTATCACTGACCATGCTGCAAGCAGTCATGAGACGTTCGATATGTTTGACATACTGCGTTTATGTAGATTCGCCACTATTAATCTAAGTACGTGCGTGTCTGTCTCTATGTCTGTCTGTCAGTCTATCTATCCATTTATCAACCTATA
>NW_008752236.1:160406-167131 GCF_000715545.1 Opisthorchis viverrini | reverse complement strand
ATATATATATATATATATATATATATATATATATATATACGAACTAGTTGTATGTCTCTGCGTTTAAACGAGCTTTTTCCGTACAGAATATATTTTATCGGCTCCAAAAATGCACACACCAAGAAAGGACTAACTTCGTTTCGCTCATGTCCCACTTGTCGGTGTGTAACAACAGTGGTCGGTCAAGCGTGTTTCGAGATCCATGTGTTCTCCGTTTAACAATCAAGTGAGAGTAAACTGTGAACGCCGCTGACCATAACAAGTGATTCAAAAATGAATAATAATGCCGTGTTCGCTAGCGACAGCTCAGGATGTGAAGAATAGATATTAACCTACCAAACACGGGTTTGTTTATTAAGAATTTGATTGTTTGAAAAAGGCGAATGTTACACCTTACTAATAAAGCTTTTTTACCAGAGAGCATGAGCAACGCTGCGATGCTGTTACTGGATTTTGGACGACTCTTAAGATCAACAATTGTTTAATGTGCTTTCCGGACAGATGTAGAATTGATGAAGTTTGTTGCATCGTGTTTGTCCTCGATCAATTGTAAATACTGATATAACTCGCATAATTACTCCTCTACGAAAACCGGCGAAGTGGAACACAGCAACGTTAGTACCGCTGGCGCCGAGTGAGTCCGACGGCGCAATTGGATTCCAGGCACACTCGCTGAATTGACTCCAGTTCATGAGCCAGGAAGTAATATCTTGCGCTTGTTCTTCTACCTCGTACCAATGGTTCCAGGATGCTGTTGGTTGGACGTCGATTTCTTCGGTTAATCTGCCTCACAATTGTGCGATTTTGAAAGGCATTACTGAAGATTTCATCCAGAAACGTTGACCAAATCATGCTTCGCCATATTCCTTAGAAGAGTGTAACATTTCTTGGTAAAAGGACAAGCATTCGTCAAAAGTGTATTTGTCAGGCTGTTTTTACTCTTGATATGTTCGCATGTTCAACACAAGAAGTAGAGGACCCCATTCCATTACACTTCGGATTATTTTTAATTCTGGTCAATCTATATCACTTTCCACCTTCTATGATTTGCACTGGAACCACGCGATTAGACAATAACTTATTTCAAAATAATGAACACCATGTTTTGTGGTGGACGTCCGCTTTCAAGAAAAGAACGAGGGTGTAGGTGGTGTGAGTACCAGGTTTGCGGCGAATTTACCCACCGTAAAGGTTGTTTTCTGAACGTTTAAATGCGAGTAATTTCGGGACAGGGCTAACCGTACGCAACGCAGAGTGTGAATTTATTGGCTAGCAATATGTGCACATTTCTGCGCGCATGTTTCCGTGCATCACATGGTCAATTGCTGTCTGTGTGAATGTCTGACTCTCAGTCAGTCTGTCTTTCTATCTTTCTGTCTTTATGTCTGTTTGTCTTCCTGTCTGTCTGTCTTCATGTCTGTCTGTTTTTCCTGCCCCTTTTTCGCCTTTCCATCTGTTTGTACGTATGCATATATAAATATATATATATATATGCATATATGTATGTATTTATATAAATGAAGTACGTGTACATATTAACATACATAAACCACCAATGAGATTCCATAAATTTCACCACGTGATTGTCCCCCATGTGAGTTGCAGTTCGAATAAAGTGCCCACCGACTCTGTAGGTTTTCAGTAAACAGTTGCTAACACCCAAAGCTGCCTGGACGTCTCTCCATTGTCCTTACAGATGAGAATGGCTCAAAGCATTGTGGTTCTTCTTCGTGAACAAGATCCTGAAACATTGTGAAACAATGAATGGCAAGTCTTTGACCACCTGGAGGATGTCAACATCTTCGTGCTAATATAGGGACTAATTCTGGGCATATCATCCCCGGTATGATATATTACCAACTAAGATAGTGTCCTACGTTATTCAATGAACAACTGGCTTGCCAGAAACCGTAGTTCTACAAAGTACCCAACGGCATTGTTTGGTTATCAGAAAGATGACAAAAGCTAGGCTTGGATATCTGAATAACTGGACTAGCTGCATTGTTGAAATTCGTCTATGGACTCCGAATTCCTTCATCAGCTTTTTCCAACCTCAACCATCGCCATTCAAACGTAACGAAATACATATATCATCTAGAAAAATGCACCCATTTTCATAAGGATCTATTTTTTCACATGTGGCCCAATTGAATCTCTCCGTGACAGTTTGCGACACACCATTTCAACGTTTACAAAACGTTAAAGAACCCATAGCACTATTATGTTTGCTCCGAGCAATTCCTATAACAACAAACGTTACGAAATACAAATAAGACCTGCACCACGCATGTGTACATAAAAAGCGGTCCTTGGTTGCCATGGAGTCCGACTATAGGTAAGAATCTTCCAAATCTGCTACCCATTTAACTGAAGACGTCGTCAAATTGTTTAAACTTCAGTTGTACCAAAATAAATGGTAAGATAATCGAAGTATGAAGCGACACATACTACTGGTGAATCAGTGCGTAATCTTCTGTTCCCGGACACCATACACAGAAATCAAGTTAAGGATTTGAAGCTCTAGTTTAATCATAATCAACAACATCATCATCGACAGCAACAACAAGACCGATGCTCCACTGGCGTACTCGTATGTCATACTCTTTGTAATGGAAAAAGGAAGATTAGTGGGACAGGACAAAAAAACTATGGCTAGCCTACCGCGACCACATGAGATGTCTACGAATGCGACACTCAGTAGGACAATCTGGATGGGGCACGACAGCATGATTGCCACTGACATTCCTGGGCCTACCATTATCATTTACTTTTGAAGGGCATTGTCACAAACATAAAAAGTGAATAGAAACGGGCAACAGGAAAATGAGAGAAAATAGAGAAACGTCTCAGTTAACTTCATGCAACCAACAGATCGTTGCAGATGGGATGAGTCCCAAAGTATGTAAACACTGTGACGGAAACACGCGTCTGAAGACCAGCAACCGAAGAAAAGACAAACCATGTCGGATGCTCTTCAAGGCGCGGGAGACGCTAGCACAGTGAAGACTCGCGCATCCGGCACAAGTTGCCCGTCATGCTGAGTCTGGTGTGAGATTAAAGGGCAAAAATATACGTTCAACGCCATGCCACACGCATAAAAGTGTCATAAGTACGCAAAGAGCCCACAATGGCAAGCAAACTTTGGATACAATGTCCCCCATGTTGTTTACCGGTGTGGATGTAGCTGATCGGGGTGTCTTTCGATAGGGGTAGTCAGTCAGTAATAGATTGCCCGATGTAGTTGTCCACTCTTTTGAGCGTGTTTCGGTGAACGTGGCCGAGCACCAGTGAACAAGACAGCCTCGGTATCAGGTAGTTCTTCGTGATCTCCATTATCTGATGGGGCTTCATAGGGGCACGCGGCACTTCTTCGAGCAGTTTGAGCAGGTGCTGTCGGTGGTTGAAGGCACATTTCCACATGGAAGTAAAGGAAATGCCCAAGTAGGTTGTGGTGTCTGTCGGACCCAGAGGATTAATGAGTTACACCGCGAAACTAATTGGCTCGACTGCTGTTGCCCGATGTTTCTTGTCCCCACAAATATCCATCACTTTCGTCTTTCGGGCGACCATTTCCATGCCAGCTCTCCCCGACTCGACCGGTGCAGCTTCAGGCTTCTGTTTAAGGCGTGCCTGACTTTCTGCACACACGACCCAGTCGTCGGCAAAGGCGAAACTATCTACCAAGGTATCATGGAACTGGTATCCCAGTTGTGGCACCGACAATCCAAGCAACTCATCCATAGCCATAAGAAATAATGACGGGGAGAGTGGATCCCCTTGCCTCACAGTTATGTGGCAGTGAACCACGGGAAATAGGGAAAACTGCTACAGCATTCTCATCGGACTGTGCGATGTATCAAACTAAACGTGATGGTGCTCCAAACGTCTAGGCAGATCTGACGACTTTGTCACGCGAAACCGAATCAAATAATTTCGAGATATCAACAAACGCCAAGCTGAGGTTAGAAGCAGTCACCGAAAAGCGACGAGGCAGGGCATGCAACAGGGATGTCGCTTCCAAACAGGCTTCTCGGTGCAGAAGTGCAAACGGAAGTGAGGGCCGTTGCACTCTATGACTCCAGCGATCAGCAAGCACCTTATGGGACCAACGTACACGAATGGATCACACAGAAATCGGTTTCTGTTGGTCCAGGGAAGTCGGTTTTGGGACCTTCGGAACTAGGGTGATACGGGCACGACACAAATGTTTGGGACAACCCCGACATAGTAACAGTAGGTTAAAATACCCTGCCGGCACGTTAGCATTGAACCGGCGAAAAATCATGGGCGTAAGCTTGTCCAGGCGCGGTGACGAATTGCCCATTAAACGGATCGTACGGCCGACTTCCTCAACTGTAATTAACTCGATCAAGCTCCAGTCGGATGGTAGTACTATGCACCTTGGCGGACTATCCACGTGTTTTTAAGCTGAGAGCACCTATTTCCAATAGCGCTCGGCGTCCATAGGTGGGCCGTGTTTACCTTTGCATAGATCCTCCCATGACCCGTCGAGCACAACAGGCGCTGCATCTTTTCGTCTTTGCGGTATAGGGTCTGGACGGCGGCGTATTTCGCTAGGCGCATCGGTTTTCGGTTAATCAATCCGATGAGCCAAACGACGGCGGGGTCAGGACACAGTTTTGCAGGTGTGTGGAACCGCCCTGGAGGCGTGGATATCCAGAAGTGACAGGACTTGCTCCGGTGTCATGGTGCCAGACAGTAAACCTCGGGAAAATGCCAGAAGGTCAACACTAGCGAGCGAACTGTCAGCATGAGATTCCAAGAGTGACACGGCATAATCCATGGTTCGTTTAAACTGGACGCTGTAGTCATTGGCTTCTGACGAGTAGGCCGTCATTTCGCCGATAGTTTGATCAGGTCCACGAGATGATGATTCGTCCTGTTGAGTTTGCCATTTAAGCATAAGTTCATGTTGTCGAAACCTCAAAATACACTGCTGTCCAATAAAACACACGCTGCGAAGTATTCAAAACGGGAATTATTGCTGGATAGGTGCAAGCGTCGAATGAAAGAACGGGGAAGTACGGTGAACAGGGAACTTCTCCATGGCGCGTGAACAAGGAGTTCCACAAGCTAAAACAAAACTGGCCGAGTGCTCACTAATGTAAATAATATTTCTGACACAAGAAAACAGCTGACGACAATGGCAACGAAACTTTTACACTTACTAATATAGTATGGCTTACTAATCCAAACAAAAATAATAGGTGGATTAGAGAATGAAATGGACAATCAATGGCAGCTGACTATCACCGGAATGCACATCAATAACTGACTGGCTTATCTGCATCGGTTTTGATGAGGATCCCTCATCGGGAATCTGTAATCCAGGCATACGAGTATTCGTTCGCCAGACAGACCTTGATTCGCTTGTCATTACAAAAAAGCAGACCAGATTCTTTCACTTTCGTCGGCTGACTTGTCACAAAACTGCCGTTTGGGAGGGTTCAGACAAAAGAACAAATGGATCGATATCGATAGAGTGTGAAATGGTGAGATTACTTATCGAAGAACGGGTACTGTGCCTCACAGAGTTTGTGAAGCTGGAAGAAGTTTAGAATTAACGCACTATCCAGAAGATCGCCAAAACTATTTGACAGATCATTATGGTTTTCAATCATCCTGAGGCTAAACAGGCAGTCGCAGTCCTCCAGTTTCCTCAATCTCAATTAATTCTTGAGGCCAGACTGAACGGAAATTGCCAAAGACTCCTATAAAAGAGACATATAGCCGAATTTGGTTGGGTCAGTTCGCCAAAATCTAATCAGTATGTAAATCTGTGTTCTGGTGTTGAAGGCAAACTCCCCTCAGAGGGCACCACTGACAAAAACGGTCGAAGTAAGTCACGGTATAAGAATTATACATTTTGTCTGATGGGTTGAAGTGCGCTCTTATTAGAATACCCACGATCCATTTAAAGTTAACAAGGACCATATCCACCTAGCAATGGTGGTTGGTGCACAGAGATACACTTGTTTCATCGGTTATAAAATAAACTCCTCCTGATGTATGAGATTGGTACAGTAGCCGCACTGGAACCAAGCTATAAATACTTGATATTATGCTATCTCCGGGCTACACGCTGCTTGCATATAGCCAGGAAATACCTCCATATAAGATCATGAACGGGACAAGCATGCGTAAGGCTTGCAACTTCATTCTGCATCACTGGCCGCCGTGATTTTTCAACCAATTGTGAAGGACATTCTGGGTGGTATTTCACAGGACCTCCATGAGAGCCAGGCAAAAATATAACGCTACTAACTTCCCACATTTGAATATCCCGAAACCTGGAGCCAGAATAGCAAGCCTCAATGTACAGAACCAAGTTGTTTAAAATTCTTTTTCGAATTCATGTAGGCCAATCTTCTTTAAACTGCGCGGCATAGAGCTGTCGGAAGACAAGAAGGAATGTAATCTTGAGGGGGGTATAGCCGACCGAATGAAGCATGACCAGACTGGACCGGAGGGTCCGTGTTGAAAACGCAACATCGACATGTTCACTGAATCTATCTAGGCATTGGCAACTTAGCTGTGTCTCAGCCGTCGTGCATCCTTCGGGTGGAATAGCATCTATGCACTAAGTGGGTGTCTCAGCTGAATGATTATTGATTTGTCTGATTTGATCAGTGGGAGGACAAAGTGTGACTGCGTTTTATTTAGTCCTCCCGGAGTTATGGCTGAGGACTTGTTTCCCTCGGATA
>NW_008752236.1:157109-160222 GCF_000715545.1 Opisthorchis viverrini | reverse complement strand
ATTCTTGTTTGCGCATGCTATCTGTTGTGATGGACTTGAATAGGTTTGATTGTATAATTGATAGAACACAACGCTGACGAATCCCCGGATGAACACCCTCGTGGGGTTCTCGTTAGGCCGAATGTAAGTATGATGGTAGAAATTGCAGCTTTAACATTGTATTGCTCCTTGGATATTGGAATGTCGTCCTGTAAGTCAAGGCAAATGGCAAGGAGAATTTCAGCACAAATGTAGGTAATTTAGGGAGATTAACCCAACACAAACAGGGTCAGTAATCCATTCAGCTAAAGGATTTTTCATTTGGGATATTGCCACTCGCTTAGTCGGTCGCCAGTGATGTGGATTCTTTCCTTGAAGAATGAACGATGTTATATCCCGGCTCAGTGTGGACAAATCAGACTGTCGGTTGGCCGCCCAGTGTGGATAAATCAGATGGTTGGTTTGCCACGCATTACCGAGCAGTTGAATTTTGCGACTAGTATGCGCATTACTGATGATTCTCAATACGAACCGAACACTTGTACATTCCTACTCTGGTTTTCCTGGCAATTGCCATCCCATGCACAATATGGAAGCGTTTTCACACCACCAATGATACGCATTGTCTCCCTAGAAGTAAAAAGGGCATCGTGTCTTGTCAAGGATATTTTGGCGACGCGTTCATTGAAACGTTATTCGTATAATCTGCGCATCAACGCTTGTTCATGAAGCTAAAGGGATCAACCGTGAAATCATATGATTTGAGCAGCTTAGACTTAGTAAAACAAATTCCATGTGACATTATCAATTAAGTTACCTGGACGAGACCTACTAAACTTGAAGTCCGGATGATATCACCCTACGGAGTAACGTCCAAACATCGTAGCTTCTGTTCCAATTTTCGGTTGAACTGTAGGCATTTTTTGAATATAAACTCTCCTATTTAAAAAACCGATGACAATCTAATCTTCTTCAATCCGTTCTTAATTTCGACTCCATTTTTAAAAGGTGTGCTGAATTCGTGGTTACCAAGATTAACAGAACTTACTGATCGTCAGCGAAGCAAATATTTGAACCATAGCGTTTTCGTAGTCACAGAATATACATGAAAATGATTGATTCCCGAGTAAACATAACGTGGAGGTCGAATGGAAGGAAGTTAAGGTCGGGTAAATTCTGTTTGATGCTGGTTCATTGGCTTGTTTTTGAATACATTCTCACGGCGATACGTGCGGGTTGCGTGAAACATTTGATCACTTGTTAACTAATGATCCTTAACGCAGTATTAACGTAGAGATCTTATAATGAACCCGGTGGAATAGACAAAGCAGCCAAAAAATTATGTGGATAGGCAAATCTTTTGAATATATTTAAAGCCATGGATCACCAGTAGTTATCACACCCTTGAATGTAATTCGATTTGACAATAAACTACTTAGGATACTCTACAAGCAGGAACCGATATTTCCTGTCGGTTGATGGTTTTTCTACTTATCCCAGCAACCCTCTGTAATAAAATGTCAAGACTACTTGATTGTTTGCCTAATACTTCCTCACTCAGTGATTTTGAATGTAACCTNAGAAGTGACAGGACTTGCTCCGGTGTCATGGTGCCAGACAGCAAACCTCGGGCAAATGCCAGAAGGTCAACACTAGCAAGCGAACGGTCAGCATGGGATTCCAAGAGTGAGTTGCACGGCATAATCCATGGTCCGTTTAAACTGGACGCTGTAGTAATTGGCTTCTGACGTGTGGGCCGTCATTTAGCCGATAGTTTGATCAGGTCCACGAGATGATGATTCGTCCTGTTGAGTTTGCCATTTAAGCACCCGTAATCTGGTTTTGATGCTGATAGCCGACCAATCAGGAAAATACTGTTCCAGTCTCAAGAACAGCGTGGTTTGCGTGCCACAAGATGGATATTAATAGCCAACCAGGCGCAAGAGCGATTGTGACTCTTTTTGGGACCAGCGGGAACCGGAATACTTCACTCGGCCAAGATTATCTGCATTATCCTGGGTAGGGGATGCGTCCCGGCGATGGTGACTTGGGCCAATTTTCGTCTGAAAAAAACGGGACCAATCAGCGCAGGCCAATCGGGCACCCATATTCGTACCAAAACTTTGTCGTGAAATCGATGGTGGACTACCAGGCCAGCTTTCGACTTGCAGAGTTTGCCACATTCCTCTATGGTGTACCCCACGAGTCACTCCAGTGTACTGGTCGGAACTGATGCGGTATTGATGAGACTCCCTCATCGGGAATCTGTAATCCGGGCATACGAGTATTCGTTCGCCAGACAGACCTTGATTCNCAGTCAGATCGTTAGAATTTCAGATCACTCTGAGTGCCATTTTCACGGCCGTTTTTACCCTTAGTCTTGTTTTGCGCATGCTATCTGTTGTGATGGACTTGAATAGGTTTGATTGTATAATTGATAGAACACAACGCTGACGAATCCCCGGATGAACACCCTCGTGGGGTTCTCGTTAGGCCGAATGTAAGCATGATGTTAGAAATTGCAGCTTTAACATTGTATTGCTCCTTAAAGATTAGAATGTCTTCCTGTAAGTCAAGACAAACGGCAGAGAGAATTTCAGCACAAACGTAGGTAATTTAGGGAGATTTCCCCAACACAAACAGGGTGTCGTTAGTTCAGGAGGAACAGTAATCCATTCAGCTAATGGACGTTCCATGTGTGATATTGTCACTCGCCAGTGATGTGGATCCTTTCATTGAAGAATGAGCGATATTATATCCCGGCTCAGTGCGGATAACTCAGACTGGTGGTTGGCCCCCATGGCCGAGCGGTTAAATTTTGCAACCAGCATGCGCATTACTAATGATTCCCATCGCAATTGCCATCTCACGCACATTATGGAAGCGTTTTCGCACCACCAATGATACAGATTCCTACTCTGATTTTATTGCAGTTGTCATCTCATGCACAATATGAAAGCGTTGTTACACCACCAAAGATACGCATTGTCTCCCTAGAAGTGAAAAAGGCATCTTGTCTAGTCAGGGATATTTTAGCGGCTCATGTGTGGCCGTACACGACCAGCTTGTTTGTTTAGGATATCAACGTTTGTTCAGCAAACTAAAGGAATCAACCGCAAAATCATATGATTTTA
>NW_008752236.1:156566-157002 GCF_000715545.1 Opisthorchis viverrini | reverse complement strand
CGAGACCTACTAGACTTGAATTCCGGATGATATCACCCTAAGGAGTAACGTCCAAACATCGTAGCTTCTGTTCCAATTTACGGTTAAATTGTAGGCATTTATTGAATATAAAGTCTCTTATATAAAATTACCAATGACAATCTAAGCTTCTGCAATCCGTTCTTAATTTTGACTGCATTATTAAGAGCTGTGCTAAATTCGTGGTTACCAAGATTAACAGAACTTACTGATCCTCAGCGAAGCAAAATTTGAACCCCACCATTTTCGTAGCCATAGAACATACATGANCACCACCAATGATACGCATTGTCTCCATAGAAGTAAAAAAATGCATCCTGTCTTGTCAAGGCTATTTTGGCGACGCGTCCTTTGTAACGTTTTTCGTATTATCTGGGCGTCATGTTCGGCCGTACACGACCAGCTTGTTTGTTCAGGA
>NW_008752236.1:154925-156289 GCF_000715545.1 Opisthorchis viverrini | reverse complement strand
TTTAAAAAACCGATGACAATCTAATCTTCTCCAATCCGTTCTTAATTTCGACTCCATTTTTAAAAGGTGTGCTGAATTTGTGGTTACCAAGATTAACATGACTTACTGATCGTCAGCGAAGCAAATATTTAAACCCCACCATTTTCGTAGCCATAGAACATACATGAAAATGATTGATTCCCGAGTAAACTTAACATGTAGGTCTAATGGAAAATAAGTTAATGTCGGGTAAATTCTGTTCGAAGCTGGTACATGTGCCTGTTTTTGAATACATTCTCACGGCGATATGTGCGGTTAGCGTGACATATTTGATTAATTGGTAACTTAACGCAGTATTGACGTAGAGATCTTATAATATTCCCGGTGCAGTAGACAAAGTAGCCAATAAAACATTTGTGTGAATAGGTAAATATTTTGAATATATTTGAGGCCATGGATCACCAGTAGTTAGCACACCCTTGAATGTAATACGATTTGACAATAAACGATTTAGGATTATTGCACCCTACAAGCAGGAACCGATATTTCCTGTCTGTGGAATGTTTCTTCTACATGTCCTAGCAATCGTCTGTATTTAAATGTTAAGACTACTACATTGTTTGCCTAATACTTGCTCATTCAGTGACCTTGAATATAATTGGATTGGTTATTAAACGAATTACGGTTAGTTCAAAGGGTTGCAAGGACCAGCGTTTCATATATCTCGAAGGATATACCAAACTGGTTTCATTTTTATTTGGTTGTGTTGAGTGCAACAGGATTCTATGATGATTGCAGAAATAAAGTTGTTGAAAAAAATGGTCTGAGGGCCGTACATTTCAATGATTGAAACTTGAGAATGATAAACACGTTAATGCCAAAGTTGGTCCACATCAACAGCCATTTTGTTGATCAACATGCGGTTAGTTCGTTTATGTGATTATGTTTCTCAAAACAAATGTAGAGAGTTATCATGAAATTAACAGGAGAAAATTCAGTATTGAATGTTAGATAACTTACGGGTTATTGCCGTAAGGTCAAATTACATATTTAGCCCGAGCAATTTTTGTAAATCCCGTGCTGGTCACCTGGCCTCCCTTGGTGTGCCCGAACTTCTTTGACACACATGTTGGGATTGCAATTTGTTTCAGGGTTCACTCAGTGTGTTCATGTCAAACACAGTTTATCCACAACATTTGCCGCGGAACCGTATTCAAACGACGCGAATAGCAGCGTCCTTCATGAGGGTTTGAGGACCGTACCCGGTTCCAAAGCCTAGGTGTGGGAAAAATAATCGCAGCAAGGAACAGAATAGCTCGCAATTAAGCGAGTGCGAAAATCAAAAGCAACATTGCGGTAAGTAAAGCACACATTTGACTTTGAAT
>NW_008752236.1:143766-153180 GCF_000715545.1 Opisthorchis viverrini | reverse complement strand
TAAACGAATTACGTTTATTTCAAAGGGTTGCAAGGACCAGCGTTTCATATATCTCGAAGGATATACCAAACTGGTTTCATTTTTATTTGGTTGTGTTGAGTGCAACAGGATTCTATGATGATTGCAGAAATAAAGTTGTTGAAAAAAATGGTCTGAGGGCCGTACATTTCAATGATTGAAACTTGAGAATGATAAACACGTTAATGCCAAAGTTAGTCCACATCAACAGCCATTTTGTTGATCAACGTGCGGTTAGTTCGTTTATGTGATTATGTTTCTCAAAACAAATGTAGAGAGTTATCATGAAATTAACAGGAGGAAATTCAGTATTGAATGTTAGATAACTTACGGGTTATTGCCGTAAGGTCAAATTACATATTTAGCCCGAGCAATTTTTGTGAATCCCGTGCTGGTCACCTGGCCTCCCTTGGTGTGCCCGAACTTCTTTGACACATCTGTCAGGATTGCAATTTGTTTCAGGGTTTACCCAGTGTGTTCATGTCGAACATAGTTTATCCACAACATCTGACGCGGAACCGTATTCAACCGACGCGAATAGCAGCGTCCTTCATGAGAATTGAGAACCGTACCTGCTACAAAGCCTCGGTATTGTAAAAATACTCGCAGCAAGGAACAGAATAGCTTTTCACAATTAGGCGAGTGCAAAAGTCACAAGCAACATTACGGTAAGTAATCCACACATTTGACCTTGAATCCGCGCTTTTGGATCGGCCACTCCTCATCGACTTTTTCGCTCGACTGATTGATTGCTTCAGCGTCCAAACATCAACCGGCTTTTCGGACCTTTCTGACGTCCTCCCTTTTGCCTTTCTGGCATCTTGGGATAACTATCGGGAATATAACCATCCTTACACCAAATTGTTTGAGCCTTCAATCCCTTTGAACGTAAGTGAAGATGGTAAGGCTTATCGAAACTATAGAGCGTGTATTCTTGGAACTTCTTGCAGCATACAGTTCCCAGTCATCGTTCCAAAATTTTTATTCCACTGTAGGTCTGTAGGCAACCAGAAGCACTACAACGGGCGGCGAAATAGACACCGAATATCTTCTGGTGTTTGACGAGTTCATGTTTTACACCAAGTCTGCTAGGAAGGCTTCAGAATACCAAAGCCGAAACTGCTAGCACTTCCTACAACCTGTTAACGGTTGCCGTGTCGCCGTTTCCCTCATGATAAAATCTCCGGCCACTTGCTGTAGGCGTCCCAACTTGTGGAAAAAAATTGTATCTTCAGGCGACCTGCAAAGTCCACATGTATCTTTGACCATGAATTTGGGGTACCACCCAAAGACGGAATTCACATTTTCTAGTACACTTTGAAGCCGGCACACAGTGTTGAGAGCATTAAACGAGTGCTTCAACTTGCCTGTATATATGTGGTCAAGCAAAATATCTTCGGATCGATCATTTTAGCCGGTTGATCCCTACATGTCCATTATGAAGCTGCTGCAAAACAAGTCTTCGCAGTTCCTCTGGTACGACCACGCGTTCTGCAAACAAAAGGCAATCATCAACAACGGAAAATTCCTATTTTATTTGATCAAATTTAACAAAGACTTTTGTTTCTAACATTTTGCGGCCATTTGGAGAGGTAGTAATATGGCCCACGTAATAGAAATCATCAGATGACCGCAATGTTGGCCAGGTTCAGTGTCTCTACTGATAAGTTTTTCCTCGAACTTGTTCTCGTCTAACCGTTCGTGAGGCTTATTTAGGCGTCTCTTTCAACTCTCGGAGAAAATAATGTTCGAATCCGAAAAAAATTAGAAGTCTGTCAATTGTGGATAGGTATTTCTGAGGTGGTCATCAGACATTTGTAGTCCATTTGATTTTCTCAAACACTTAGTTGTGTATTATTTATGACTTAGGCGTACTCGTTCAACGAGTGTAAAACTTCGGATGACAGTGTAGGCTGGAATCTCTATAAGTCGGCGAATACAACTGACATCTGTGAACACTCGTACCATGGTTTTGTTTTTAGTTCTGGAATTTCTTGCTCACGCGCGGTCATAAAACCAGAGGTGGACACAACCTAACATGGCAGAAGGGAATCAAGGATTCTATGAAAAAGTTGTGTTTGATATGTATGGTGTCCTAGGACAGTGAAGTGATGGCTGGTTTATCAGTAGTACGTGTCATTCCATTACTCGCCTGTCTCAACTTTAATGATTTCACTTGTTTTGCCTACATTGGATCCATTCCACATAGCCTCCCTTTATCATTTTAACTTACCCACGAGCGAAATGCCTTGAAAAAACGTACACTCGATCAACAGAACTTGGAGGCGAAAAAGATATCAAAAGATAGTCACGTGATGAAGTGCGGTGAGATAGTGATTCACAAACTGTCACGGAGAGATTCAGTTGAGTCACTTGAAAATGAGTGTATTTGTCGAGATGAGAGTTGCATTTCGTCACCTTAGAAATTTGACGGTCAGGTCAAATATGGCTGACTAGGTACCTCATGTTCCATAGACGAATTTCTGCAAGTCAGCCAATCCAGTTATCTAGATATGATATTCTGGCAAATGTCCACTTTTGGATAACCAATCAAAGGCGTTGGATACCTTGCGCTCTGTACCCTTCTGTGCGATGGTACCAAAATAACCCAAATCTACGTAAATAATTCACGGGTACCTAAGGGCAAGAATAGATTGACAGGCCGACTGCCACTCTCAACTTGGAACTGATCACTCAAGGAGCCAGTGAATTTGTAGCCGCTTGAAGTGAGTTTCCGTGATTGAACGATCAGTGCTGTGACGCTGCGTGCTGCCTAAGGAAACGCCAATCACACTGATGATCAATCCCTTGTGGTTGAACAGTCAGGTATTCAACTATTGTCCAGAAGGTCACCGGTTCGTCATTCCATGTTGCAGTGAGATGTGCACCGCTTCTGATTCCCAATAAAGAACAGACATGCATACGATTCTTATCGCTTTCCCAGCACGGATTGACTTCACTGAAACGGTGACATATCCAATCAAATGAGGAAGTTCTGCTCGGCGGTAAAAAGTGAAAGTGCGCAATAAAACGGGTGCAATCGATCGATATAAGCACGTCAGAGTAACAATTTGGTGCGATTCCAGATTAAAATATGTGGGAATTGACGATGTCTTTAGCGCAATATCTAGCTGAGTTAAACGATTCAATCAGAATTTCAAGCTCCATGGCCACTCACAGCGCACGACATCAGTTGTGAACGATGAATTTGTACTTCCTACCGAGTAGTTTGTGTGTCTACAAGACTTACTGTGATAAAAACAGTGATGTTATGATTTCCTTCATTTAATAGTCCTAAGATGTCGGAAAGCATGGTTTGTACATTAAATTAATTTATGCAAGTTTTAGTAGCTGACAGGCAACAAAATCCAGGGAGCTCACTGCTTCCCTAACTAGCGAGTGTTACCAAGCACCCATTCGAAATATACGCCAGCAAATCGGATACTGCGCTTCGGTCTTCACCGCATATAATTTGGCAGTGTACTATTGAATTCTCTCATGCACCTGAACGAAGGAAGTTAGATGAATATATTTGTGAATCGATGCTTATCATTGCTGTACACCAGTGTTTGAGAAACAATTTTCGGAAGAGATATTTATTGATCAATCGGATACTTCAACACGGGCACCTGGTACCTAAGTGTAGAACTACGGACGTATGGTAGACATCTTTCTCTCTGAGTGGAAGAGGAGGCTGTCCGAGTTGACAATACACTGACTAGCGTCTGTTTATTGTTTATATCAGGCGATATGAAATCTCACAGTTTCAAAGTTCCAATGATCTACTGATATACCTGAATGGTGGGGCAGTAGCAGTATGTCTTCAGCGCAGTTTTCGATATTTTCACTTCTATTAATGGCCGGTTGAACAACGCAGTAGGACATTTATCGGGTCGTCTGTCGGCACAAACACAGTGCAGAAATTCCAATATTTCCTCTGGTTTACTCTGCCCGGACTAGAGACGCATCGTCAAACTTAGCCACATCGACTTTGAATAAGTTCTCATATAGCCAGTCACAACTTCAATGGATGCTTAGATAAAATCGTCGGGACGGTGTCAGTTTGTTTGACAATCATACTGATAGGCAGTCGTTTGGAATCGTCTGTTTTCTCAGTTGTATTCTTAAAATCCTGGCAACCTGATGTTGTTGTAAGCGTGAGAACGATTCAATCAGAATTTCAAGCTCCATGGCCACTCACAGCGCACGACATCAGTTGTGAACGATGAATTTGTACTTCCTACCGAGTAGTTTGTGTGTCTACAAGACTTACTGTGATAAAAACAGTGATGTTATGATTTCCTTCATTTTGCATTCCCAAGATGTCGGAAAGCATGGTTTTAACATTAAATTAATTTGTGCATTTTTAGTAGCTGACAGTCAACAAAATCAACAGAGCTCACTGCTTCCTCAACTAGCGATTGTTACCAAGCGCCCATTCGAAATGTGCGCCAGGAAATCGGATACTGCGCTTTGGTCCGCACCGCAAATATTTTGGCAGTGCACAACTGAATGCCCTCATGAACCTCCAACCTATGGGACTACTCGTTCAAATTNCCGCAAATATTTTGGCAGTGCACAACTGAATGCCCTCATAAACCTCCAACCTATTGGACTACCTCTGTGTCCACATCAAACCTAACCCCTACATCTGACGTCCCGGCAACAGAGCAACCAGTGAGTCTGCTTGTTCTCAGATTGCTCCTTGTTTTTCAGTCCGAAATTGCCGTGTCCTCCCAATTCGAATTATCCCATCTCAACCTCAACTTTTGCTTGTTATGACTCCGGCCATTTACCCAACCGCCCAAGATCACTCATGGCTAGAAATGGTTTTGCAGTTTTAGTTCGTGTCAGCCAACTGAAGCACTGAATTACTCGGACCTCATGCCTATTGTTCCCTACAAGTTGCAATAGAAACATATTATTATTACTTAATCGAGTGCCTCCCACCGTTTGTGACATTTTCCCCATTTCGCGCGGTCAACACTACCCGCAAATCTCTCAGTAATGCCCCATTCTGACTGTAAACGCATGATCATGCCAGACGGCATGCCACCCACAAGTTGGGAATAAACATGATTATCATTATTATTATTATTAAGGACGTTAGATGAATATATTAGTTATTCAATGCTTACCATTGCTGTGCACCGGTGTTTGAGAAACCATTTTCGAAAGAGACATTTATCGATCAATCTGGCCCGTCACCATGGGCACGTGCTACCTAAGTGAGAAAATACAGACTTATGGTAGACCTATCTCTCTTCGTATGGAACAGGAGGCTGTCTGAGTTGACAAAACACCGATCAGCGTCTGCCTATTGTTCATTTCAGGCGATGGGAAGTCACCCAATTGCAAAGTCTTAAGGTCATTATGATCTACTGATGCGCCGGAATGGTGGAACAATTGCAGTATGCGTTCACCGCAGTTTTCGATATTGTTTCTTCTATATTGGAACAGTCAGTACTTATGCCGTTATTTGTTTAAAGAACCTAGTGAATACTTCACAGTTCAAAACCGTTTCAATAATTTGGGTCGCTCTAAAATCTTTTGTGTCAATCTCTTCAGCAAGAAAAACGCTTTCCATATCTCGCAGGCCCTCCTCTAAGCGAAGGCAGCTACGTATCCCACAATGGACGAACTGGTCAGAATCTCTTATTCATGTCTAGAAACGGCGTTACTACATGCGACGTACATGTATACACACACATACATACATACTTACATACATACATAATTACATGCATTCATACATACATACATACATACATACATACATACATACATACATACATACATACATACATACATACATACATACATACATACATACATACATACATACATACATACATACATACATACATACATACATACATACATACATACATACATACATACATACATACATACATACATACATACATACATACATACATACATACATACATACATACATACATACATACATACATACATACATACATACATACATACATACATACATACATACATACATACATACATACATACATACATACATACATACATACATACATACATACATACATACATACATACATACATACATACATACATACATACATACATACATACATACATACATACATACATACATACATACATACATACATACATACATACATACATACATACATACATACATACATACATACATACATACATACATACTGTTAACGGAAGTTGCTGCAAAATAGCTTTCTTCGTTCTAGCGGAATGTTGAAGATAGACGACCCTAACTTCCGGTGCACTTGTTTTCAATGTCTCGACGCCTGATGGAAGCTACAACAGAAGAAGAACACGAAGGCGCACGGCGAAAATCTCACCGTGCACTTGAGGTTCGTATTTAGTTTTCTAACACAGAAAAGCAACTCAATGCACGATATGAGGATCGTTCTAGGTTAGAATTGATTTGTTTATTGGAGAATACGTGTTGAGAACTCCGGAGAGCAGGTGAGCGGTAAATTTAATATTTTGGGGCCCCTTCATCGGGCAACCGAAAAATCGAAAGTGGTCCGTTCATTTGTGCGAGAAATATCATTACTCTCTTGAAAATCTCCCTCGACTATTCCGCTTACCTGAAACTATTTACGTCGTTTGGCTTCACTAAATGGACCACATTACAATTTCCACCGAGGAATGCAAGACTTATGCCGTAATTCCTGACTTAATAGTTACGTTCACGTTAATGTGAATACTTGAAGGTATTCATGTGAATTTTCCATCGTCGTACTCCTCTCACTATGCAACGATGCCTTCAGAGTTCCTTCAGAGTTCACAGTTGCCATCCATTATTCCGACTAAGTGGATACCGTTTTCGTAAACTATCAATGGATCATGGGTCTTCTATTAAAGAGTACCATTCAACCCATCAGAAAAATTGCCTAATTTTTAGGGCGTGATTACCTACCACATTTTTCGTCAGTAGTCTCCTCTGAAAATGATTTCACCTTCAAAAACGGACTATAGATTTATATTTATATTTTTCACCGGCTGACCCATCCGAATCCGGGTAAATGTCTCGATTATAGGAGTGATTTGCAGGTTCCGTCCTGCCTGGTCTAATGTAGTAATCAAGGTTGAGGGAGACTGGACGACTGCGCGTGCCTGTTTACCCACAAAACGTTTGAAAACCGTGGTGTTTCGTCAAAAAAATTCCAGCGACCTATTAAGTAATGTGTTAATCCTAGATATCTTCCAGATTCTGTGAGTCACAGTATCGGGTCCGCCATAATTTGTTTCAATAATTCACACTTTTTGGTCCACTCGTTCTGTTGACTCAACCCTCCAAAACTGGAGTTTACGTGACAACTTCCGCCAGATAATGGAGTAAGCTGGTCTATTTTCTGTAATGGCAAGGGAATCGATATCTGTCTATCGACCGAATGCTCTTAAGCCTGGATTACGGATTTGGAATTCGTTAGTTTTGTCAGTAAATTTTGCAGATAAGCCCGCAAGTTTTTGCTAGGTAGTTCTGCGGTAGCCGGCAGCCAGTTGTAGTACATTTGCTCCACTGAAGCACTTATCTGTATGTTCAATGAGTTAGCCAGACTGTCTGAGTAAACGTAGATCTTTGAATGACATTCGGCATTCGTTGATTTGAATGAATCATTGACGAGTCGGGATGCTTACAAGTTTTCACATTCAGACTTTGGTTGAGTTTTACGATTACCGTAGGTTCCGCGCAGGTTAAGATTACTTTCACGAATATGAGTAAGAATATGCTCATTAACTTCGCTTTAACGGGGACTNTAGGAAGTCAAGTCTCCCAGTCAGCATTGACGGAGCTCTCGTTAACGGTACACGTTGCAAAATAGCTTTCTTCTTTCTAGCGGAATGTTGAAGATAGAAGGCCCTCCCCTCGGGTGCATTTCTTCTCAGTGTCTCGACACTCGATGGAGGCCACAACAGAAGAAGTACACTTAGGTGCATGGCAAAACCTCAACGTGCACTTGAGATTCGTATTTTGTTTTCTAACACAGAAAAACAACTCAATGCGCGATTATGAAGATCGTTCTAGGTTTGATTTGATTTGTTTACTGTGGAATAGGATTCCAGGACGCCTTGGAGCATGTAAACGGTAATAAATTTAATGTTTTCGGGCCCCTTCATCAGGCGAACCAAAAATCGAACGTGGTCCGTTCTTTGTGCGAGCGTGCACTTGAGATTCGTATTTTGTTTTCTAACACAGAAAAACAACTCAATGCGCGATTATGAAGATCGTTCTAGGTTTGATTTGATTTGTTTACTGTGGAATAGGATTCCAGGACGCCTTGGAGCATGTAAACGGTAATAAATTTAATGTTTTCGGGCCCCTTCATCAGGCGAACCAAAAATCGAACGTGGTCCGTTCATTTGTGCGAGAAATCCTTTAGACTCTTGAAAATCTCCCACGACTATTCCGCATGCCTGAAATTCTCTGCGTCGTTTGGCTTCACTTAATGGACCACATTACAATTTCCATCGAGTGATGCAAGACTTATGCTGTAATTCCTAACTTCATAGTTACGTTCACGGTAATGTGAATGCTTTGAAGTTATTCATGTGAATTTTCCATCGTCATACTCCTCTCACTGTGCAATGAAGCCTTCAGAGTTCCTTCAGAGTTCAGAGTGGCCATCCACTATTCCGACTTCGTGAATGAAACCTTGTTCAATCGATGATTGATCGTTGGGCGTCCTTCTCATATTCCAGGAAAAAGAGATACCTAACAAGGTAATCAGCCATTACAAAATTCATTCGTACTTGTACTTCAAGCGATGAAATAAAAAAATCAGTACTCATTCAGCTGGAACACCGACTTGGTGCCTATTTGCTATTCCACCCAAATGAAGGACGATCACTGAGACATAGCTAAGTTTCCGTTGCCTAGTGGGAAACAGTCGAAATGCTGATGTTGGGTTCGAGATCCGGACCCTCCGGTCCGTAATGTCACGCTTCAACCGCCCAGCTCTCTCGAGCTCGCGCAAATTTTCGTTCGTGTGTTTTGACAGCTCTATGCCACGAATTTAAACGATACCCTTGACTACATTCATTCAAAAAGAATGTACAACAAATTGATGCTTTACATGTAGGTATGCAATCTGGTTCTTTGTTTTTTTTGGCTGGCACTCGCCGAGGTCTTGTGAATTAGCATCCAGGATGTCCTTTGCATATTGTTGAAAAACCGCACTGGCCAGGAACACAGAAAGAATTTCCAAGCCTGGCTTATCCTTGTTCTCTTCGTGGTCCTTGTATGGAGATATCCCTAGCTATATGCAACAAGTGCTTAATTCGAGATTGCACCACATCAGCGTTCATAAAATTATTGCCTCTTCTGCTAATGAACTAAGTTCAGTTGTGTGGGAGAAACAC
>NW_008752236.1:143124-143372 GCF_000715545.1 Opisthorchis viverrini | reverse complement strand
TTTTTCGTCAAAAAATTTCAGCGACCTTCTAAGTAATGTGTTAATTCTAGGATCCAGGTTCTGTGAGTCACGGTGTCGGGTCTTCCATAATTTGTTTCAATATTTCACACTTTTTGATATTGATCCACTCGCTCTGTTGCCTCAACCCTCCGAAACTGAAGTCTACGTGATAACTACAGCCAGCCAATGAAGTAAGCTGGTCTATGTACTGTAATGACAAGGGATTCGATGTCCGTCTAGCGACCGAA
>NW_008752236.1:141389-142024 GCF_000715545.1 Opisthorchis viverrini | reverse complement strand
ACGTTGCAGCACCAGAGAATGGGCAGAACACCGCATGGAAGCTATTCGAAATTCTCTGGACAAGCGAAACGTGAATAGCCAAATCGTGTTCTTAGGCTGTAGGATACTAACGTGAATGAGCCCTCCGGTATTCAACATAGGAAACGTAGGACGCAAATAGCATGACCAATCATATTTCGCCCCTACCAGCCTTGCTACAAAAATGACAGCAGCGGGTAACACACTTCAGTTTCCTCCCGGGTTTTTAGATTCACAACGAACAACTATCAGATGCCCCTATTAGAGTGGAAAGTTTGTCACTTCAGAGATCGGGATACCCGAATCGCTTTCAGATCCATGTGGGTATGTAAAGTCAGAGTTCTTCTTTCGGTATTCTTTCCGCGCATTCTTCAGCCGCACATGACGAGGAAGAAGCGTCAGCATTCACAAGCCAGGAAACAAAGCAAAAATTTAGTATTAGTAGTTTGTTGAGATGGACAACGAAAGAGACAAATTCTACAGAATAAGCAATCAAAGGCGATAAACTTCCTGCACAAAGAGAAATGATCTATCAACAAAAAGTTTATTCATTCGAAGAAGCCCAGAGAAATAAATTCCACTGCACAATGGGGATGAAGAACGGACCAGGACAGTAT
>NW_008752236.1:137571-141330 GCF_000715545.1 Opisthorchis viverrini | reverse complement strand
TTTTGCCCCTTCAGACGTGGGAATTCATGTGCGTCCTATGTGCGTTGGTGGAATAGTCTCAGGTGTCGGTATTTCAAACCTTGGCACGGCCATTGGATGCGCACTGCTGGTGAGCTCTAACAAGAGCAAAACTCGAGTCCAGTGCTTATCCTCACGTTCTGATGTTGATTCACATGAGTAATTGTTCAAAATGTGGGTGATGTGAAACTGAAAAATATGTATGCATATATATATATATATACATTGGGGACAACGACAGCAGTAGCTCGACGCTCGTCACCGCACACAGTGCCTTGACCAGTGTCAAATCGCACCTAAGATCGACTCACTGTGTGGGACAATTCTCCCTCAATATCGTTTGGATTACACAACAAGAAACAGGCCAGATTTCAACACGCTCGCTTATGCCCTCATTTACTACAAGTTCATCCAGCAAATTTCAGCAGCATCCACTACAGATAAGTTCCCTTGTTTCTTGTGTGTGTCATCCTACTCTGCTAGATTGTATCTAGTAGCTCCTACTAGTAGTGTTATCAATATTCCTACATCACTTTGAGTAAAAGCATTAGCACAAATACTCGCATCAGGCACTTTCAGCGCATAATATCAGACAGATATGTAGGAACTGACGAACAAATCATTCACTAAGTATGTCACTTCGCTTGGCGATGAAACCTTTTCAAGCCGAACACAAAGCACAAAGAACGGACGAACATCCTCTTGATGAATGGCAAATGGAGCAGTTCCAGATAAAAACGTATGGCTTCTTGGATATCCGTGTTTATATTCTGTATTTGATTCACCTTGATAATGATGTTGTTTATCAGCAAAGCATAAAATATGGAGATATTTTTAATAACAGATCTAATTATGCTACCAAGAGCGCAATGTTGAATTGAATGACCTGAGTGTGACCGTGGTAATGACCAGGTGATAAAGTTAGCTAAATTTGCAAACTGCCTTCAACCACCTTCATGCATTCGAAAGCATTGAACCTGCTACATGCCATGACGCAATAATAAACTAACAGATGTCCAAAAATAGATATTCATGTGGTCATGCAAAGGCGAACTAGTAAATTTACATTAGCGAATAAAATACATCCAGTAGTGTTCGAAAAACGATATTCTGATCTGCGTGTCCGCCATCCTTCCACTTCATTCGTGTTAATTGATCAACGGATAAGCGATATATGAATTGTGTGGACAAACATCTCACCGCTGGACACTTTCCATTTATGCAGCGTTATCATGTGTCACCAAAAGTAAAGAAATGTAGAACCCCTAATACCTTTGTGACTTCATTAATCAACAGTTAGACAAGGGCGATTACGTAAAATCTAGTATTCTGCAACATGTGTAACCACCCATATTGTTCGCGTACATTTACATCACTTTAACATTCCCGTTGCTTCTTTGCTGTGCTTCCCCATGCGTGGAAAGTCTACCCAATATCTACATTTTTTAGGGCATCTGAACATTTCTGTTCACTTCCAGCGGTCCTGATGACAACGTTTTCATCTTCTTCTCTGGCCATGTTGAGATATTCTCTATTGAATTCCCAGAAGATATAGTAAGTTTGGTTAAGCTTGGTAATCACCTTTGTAGCACACATGTTTTCAATAGGAAGCTTAATTGTGAACGGATTGAAGAGGCTCAGATGAATGAACAACATATGTTGACTCATATCAATTGTGGTTCCACAAAGTGGGCTTTATATACGAAACTTGCCCACACATCAACCGAAAATCAACCAGAGAAAATGAAGAATTCTGGTCTACATTTTCAATGACAAGCAACCAAAAGTTTTCTGGCGGACTAAAACTCGCATGCCTGAGTTACAGGTTCGGAACATGTGAGTTTTATCAAAAGTGTTGCAGATACGCCTGTCAGTAATAGATGGGTAGTCTGGTGGTATTCACAACCGTAGTCAATTGTATCTGATTGAAAGTGGTGCCAGGTGTCCCTAGGAGTCAGCAAATTTTACCGATATCACTGATTATTTGTCCCAACTTTTGTTTGGGTTTCTGAAACTATTTACTCACAGGTAGTGCAGACGTATACTGCTCAACATCCGAAGAACATCAGAAGAAATTTATGTCAGTTGTCTTTTCACTCCCATCATTATCATCACCACAATCACGATTTATGTCAACGTCCTCGTCCCTCGTCCGCGTAGCTTCCACTTTCATCGTTGGTGCTTCGATGCCGTAAAATCCGTTTTTAGACAGAGGTCTGATTGTGAAGTAGAGAATAAATTTGAATGGATAAGGGATACAGTTCCAGCTTGTTACTCTCATTTGGGGATTTCTAAACCTCCAGGCACCCAATCAAACGATCTAGGTGGAAACTGACAACATGAACACCAACAAGATGGATATGCAGCTATATCACTCACAGATTAGTCATATCAATGCTGTGGTGAGAAGCTGTTTGCATTATCCTGGAAAGCGATTCACACGGACATGCACAGAATACTTGAAGTCTCTTTCCTACCATCAAACGATTGAAGCCTCTGTTGCCCACCCGAACACCCATTTGCTAATTGTCTCGTTATGAATCCACAGTCATCATGTTACGCCAGTTCTGGTTCTGAGGAAAGTGTTTTTAATCGAAGACAATATACCTCCTTTTACCTTAGTTGCTCTTAGTAACCATGTCACACAGCTATACTGCGAAATGTCCCGTACGGTAGGGTCACACTTCTGTGAAATTAGGGCGCTTTGCCGCTATACATGTCTAGAATGAGAAAAATATACGGGGAATCACAGGTTCGTGCATGAACTTCGTCTACCATACTATAATGTGGATTTAGGCATTTGATTTGAAGCCGGCAAACCACGAGCTCCTATAAACTCGAACTATCACGGAGTACCTTGCTCCCGTTGACAAAAACAGAACCATTAGGCGAATTCTGATCAACATTGCGTCCGGTAGGTGAAGACATGAAACATTGCAAATCTGTTGCACCCGTACTGAAGTTCGCTGGCGCTGTGAACTTCGCGACTTGGGTTCCGCACACTTAACAACTGTGGATTCGCATCTTCTATTATGATGTTGCAGAACGCATTTTCCCATTTTGTGCTTACGGTTTTGCATCTCTATCACTCTCTTGTTGCTGACTTGAAGACAAACGTTTCTTTGACCTTGTCACAGGACGTGTTGTTTAAGTCAACACCTGGTTTTGCTGTCTTGTAAAATTTGGCACCGAGTCCGTGTGGACTCTGGGATGCGTTATGAATTAGCAGTCCCCAAACAGATGTAAAACAGGACGTAGACCCATGATTTGTGATTCGTAAAGTTTCATTATTGTATTATTGTACATATAGTAACGTGTTTGTGGGTAATCCACTCTTAGAACGATTTGGCTCTTGGGAGTTTGTGCGTAGATAGACGTGGTCCATCAGATTTCTGGAAACAGCCTATCGATTGGAATAAATAAAAAAGGCCTCAGTAATCGTGAAGAGAATGAAATATAAAAATAAAAGCTAATGCGGGGTTTGAAAGCATAATTCTGTCTGTGGGGTTACCAGCTTGCACCCATGAATCGTATATAACATCGCTTATCCTGAAATAATGTTTACGTTCATGGTGCTTCAAACCATCTCGGCGTAGGACTAGGTATCTTCTGAAAAGAAACTCAGTCCTTGATTGAGTGACCATAATGTTGGTATATAAGACTGTCAATCTCGAGTTTTCTAAACTGATGAAGTAATAATGCAATAATGACTTTTACACAGATTGTTTTGCTGGTCGTATA
>NW_008752236.1:110969-136675 GCF_000715545.1 Opisthorchis viverrini | reverse complement strand
GATAAAAAAGGCCTCAGTAATCGTGAAGAGAATGGAATATAAAAATTAAAGTTGATGCTGGGTTTGAAAGCACAATTCTGTCTGTGGGGGTAAAAGCTTGCACTCATGAATCGTATATAACATCGCTTATCCTGAAATGATGTTCACGTTCATGTTGCTTCAAACCATCTTAGCGCAGGACTGAGTATCTTCTGGAACGAGACTCAGTGAGTCATTGATTGATTGAGTATATTGTTGAAATATAAGGCTGTCAATCTCGAGTTTTCTAAATGGATGAAGTAATAAGGCAATAATGACTTTTACACAGATTGTTTTGCTGGTCGTATAAATTTGGAGTTTGGTTGGAACAAGTCCTGTCACCAAACAAACCTTGACCATAGTCACAAAGGCTCGCAATTTATGTCATCACCAAATGTTATCCCGCCACATTAGTTTGTCTAACGTTTCACTGCCAAACCGCTGTTAACGTCTTGGATGACGTAAGACGGTGCGAAGAGGATTTATCTGCTAACGCCATTCCCGTGGCGTCTCTGCTGTGCTTCCACCTGCGTGAAAAGGCTACGAATAAGCTACATTTTGAGAGTATGTGAACATTTCTGTTCACTTCCAGCGGTCCTGATGAAAACGTTTTCATTTTCTTCTCTGGCCATGGTGAGGCCCTCTCTATTGAATTCCCAGAAGATATAGTAAGTTTGGTTAATTTTGGTAATCAACGTTATAGCACACAGATTTTTCAATATGGAGCTTAAGTGTGAACGGATTGAAGAGGCTTAGAATAACATATGTTGACTCATGTCATCTGTGGTTCTACATAACGAGGGCTATATATGAAACTTGCCTACACATCAACCGAAAATCAGCCAGAGAAAATGAGGAATTCTGGTCTACATTTTTTAATGACAAGCAATTCAAAAATTGTCTGGCGGACGAAAACTCGCATGCCTGAATTACAGATTCGAAACATGTGTATCTTATGAAAAGTGTCACAGATGCCAACTCTGATACATACATGTGTTGCCACGTTACAATATAATGGTGTCCAACAATAACTGCCCAAATTGATACACATATATCGTTGCGATACGTTTTCTTGTCGCAATCTCCGATGAAGTTTGGATTTTGTTCGTAAAGTCAAGGAGAAATTATTTGACATCCACGACTTTATTCTCAAGTGGATCCCCTAATTGACCTTCTCAAACGTTGTAGGTAGTTTTCAAGTGGATCAGTTATTGTTTTGACACCCATCGACGCAAATCTACAAGATTTTCTCATTTACGCGGACACGATAAATCCGTGTCCAGAGAGGTCTTTCTCTTATATTGTTGTATATTCAGAGCCCTCTATATGCTGTGTCCCGATTTTGAATGGCCGCTTGATAGCCTGATGTGCTCAGTCAAACCACGAATGATGGCGTGAATCACCTGATCTGTTGACTTGTGATTCAGGTGATTACATATTCACAGGTGTTTTTCTTTTCTTCTTACAATCTCCTGTCAGGAACGAATGATGTTTCAACCAGTTTAGATGTTGATATCAATGATGGAAGGCGTGTGTTTGGTCGGTAAGTTGTCCATTTATTTCTCCAAATGAACCAATAAGATATCCGTTTGCTCCCTTTCCAAATCTGTTTTTTTCTCTTCCCATTTTTGTGCTGAATTTCAAGCTGAGTAAAATGCGTTTGTAAGTTCGAGCATTGGAACTTTCCTGAGAACGTACGGGGTCGAATGAACCTGGATCACAGTGCAGCTTTCCAGTACTTTGTTTATGCATCGTTTTATTACCACGGTCGAATTTGCCATTATTCTGGCGCTTTCGTAAAACCTTTCTGCTTTTAATGCGCCGTCAAGAGACGAGCCCCTCAGAGGGAGAACCGGACGACACCTCCAGATTCGGACTGATTACTCACACGACAAAATTGAGGTCTGCAACAGCAACTTCCCTATTTCTCCTTCCTGAACTTGTGAAAAGTGAAAATGTAACAAGATCTATGAGGATTTTGAGAAAACACGACGCGCAGCACACTACGAAGCGGCCGATCCAGCTAGTTTTCCTTGCCAGAGTAATAAATCATGTAATAACAGAGCTCCCACATCTACAATCAGTAGAGAGAATGGAACCGGCCAAGTCAACCCTCATTCGCCGTGGCCATGAAATGCAAGCAATTTGGGAACTAACCTCATATTCATAATCATAATCCCGACACTGACGTCCACCACTTGCCCGCCTAGGTGGCACGTTCAGATGGGCCGATGCCACAGATGTTGCATGGCTGGCCACTGAAAGAACCAATGTCAATGTATGTTATCAAACTTTGGAATACTCTTCTAATCCCGGATGTGTTGCGATAAGCACACTGACAGAGGCTACCATACAGATAGTAATTGAAATACCCGGGAAGAGCTTTATGTGCCTGAATGAGAGAGGAGATGGGGTACCGCTGAGACGAAAATGGAACGAAGGGGAATGCAAACCATTTGCGCAGGTCGTGATAAAGTGGGTGGGTGCTGAATGGAAGCTGACGGATTGTCAATGCACTCAATGCGCCCAGGCGACAGCCATGTGCAGCATGTACATAGAGCTAACAATTTAAGGGACAGATTTTTTCACGAGCGCAGATTACAAGGTTGAAATAAAGCGGGGACAACTGGTGACAGAGTATGGTGCAGTCAAGCTTGAAGTTTACCCAAACACGTTCGAAAGCTTTCGACATTTAGGTCCGTGGTCGCGGAATATTGCAAACTGTTCACGGGTGATATAGGTGCGTTTCAGAGAGAATGTTTAGCGATCGTCTGGGCCATGGATAAGGGGAGGTCACATCTACATGGACAAAGATTTCATGTCGAAACCGATCACAAAAGTTTGGAGTGGATCAGGACCGCCAGAGATCCTCGCAGAAAGCTTGTGCGCTAGGCACCATGGTTGCAATAATACGCATTCCTGATTCGGCACGTGCCGCAAAAGGAGATTTGTTTGGCAGATTGGCTGTCAAGACCAAAAACTGAAGATGAGACCTTCAGGATTACGATTGTTGCTAACAATCTCGTCGGCGAACTGGATAACCGAAGGTTGGCACAAATTCACCGAGATCCTGTGTTGAGGAACGTTGAGTTTGGAACGTCACCGATTCTGATTTGTTACTGGCGGCCTTGAAACAGTACCTGGTAGTGTTGAGTGCCACAATACGGCAATCATAGGATGCACCAAAACGTAAGTAGAGGGCCTACTAACCCTCTTCTCACTGGATGAGAAGTTATGCGACGGATCATGCGGTATTTTGTAAGCAATACCAACAGATGAAAGGTGTCACTTCCGTTTCGCTAATAGGCAAGATATGGTCCGTTGAAATCATTAACCCTTCCGGTGGAGGCCAGTAGAAATCAGTATATCATGATAGTGACAGAACATCTGTCGCAATGGATGTGGCAGCCCTATCAATTCAACAGATCCTAACCGATCAGGGGCCGTCCTTCTTGAGCGAACAATTTTGTAGTTGCCTGCAGAAGCTTGGCACCACACAGCTAAGAATGGCACTTAATCACCCGCACACAAATGGTTTAACCGAACGCAATAACCGAAGGATCAGGGAGCGGCTGTCGGCCAATTAAGGTGACTGGTGCAGGTGATGTTGCCCGATCATTTTCTGGAAGCTGTTAACTTCGAAACACAGTTCATGCTCGACAGTATAGTGTATGGTATCAAGGAATATCATGCGTGCCAAACATTTGATGTGATGAAAATTTCAAAGGAACATGTTTGTGCCCACCAACTTAGTAAGGATGCGAAGAAATGCACAGCTGTTTTTTCACTAACTTGTTGCGTTTTCTTGCAGGAACGCCCCATTAGTTCAGTCTGGTTGTCGCTCCTTAATTCGGGTAAAATGTTGGGCCAAAAACTGCTGATCAGTAGTGCGATCAGCCGTCCGTTAGACAACATATGGCGATCATCCTATAATCACAGGGAAAAAATTCGGTAATCTCGTGTTGACGGGTACCTCTAATGACGAGATCGCAGTAGGAAGCTTCAATCATTTAGTGAAATTATCACTCCTATAACCTACTTAAACACTGTTGGTATTATAAAGATGTTGGTTCTGTTCCAGTAGAAAATCCGCCAATCAGTGAAGTCAGCGGATGCCGCCAAGCCGAAAAGCGCTTACAACTCTCGTATATCAAGCATCCCCTTGACGCGTGAAACTTGCAAGTTTTCGGGTACCAAACTGGTATCTTCTGATCATCAGTGCGATTAGCTTGCGGTCAGACTTGACACAGCGACATTCCTCCTACGATCACAGAAACCAAATTACCTAATCACGCGTTGACGGGCACCTCCTGTGACTACTTCGTAGAAATAAGTCTTATTCTCCTCTAATCTACTTTTAGAGTGTTGGTAGTATGAAGATGTTGGGTCAGTTCCTGTGGAGATTCCGCTCAGTTAGTGAAGCCAGCGCATATCTCCAAGCCCAGAAGCGCTAAAAACTATCGCATCTGACGAATCCTCACGAAGCGTCAAACGAGCATGTCTTCTGGGACCAAACGGTTTGCTTGGCTGGGAATATGTATGCCGATGCCCGCCGTGTAGATCTTCGCTCCACGAATGGCGGCGCTCAGCAGCTAAGAATAAGTTTATTGACCAATGCCACCATGTACACCTGAACAACTGAATTTCGGGAATAGTTACTATAACTGCCAAAATGGAACCACGTTAGGAACCGGATTGTCTGGTTATGCTTTTGGCTGCCCAATCTACGGTCGTTGGATTGTGTTTTGAATCTTATAAGTATACAACGAAAGTAGAGTTATACCACTAATTTGACAATCAATTATTTTGATCAATAAATGCGTGATAGTTTGACGGTATTTGCCGTAAGATGGAAATATAGTTTTAGCTAAAGCAACGACTAAGTTTCAGTTGCTGTTCACACGGTTTCCCTTGGTGTACCTCTGCTCTGCAAATGAACACAAAACAGATATCCACGACCGCTTTGGAGGAACCGTATTCAATATTAGCTCCCTTCTAGAAATCTAGTGGCGTGTGTATCGTCCACTTGAAACAAGCCTAACAAAGGACTGTGAGATGTGAGGAACGCCAAGAATGCAACCGTTATGGGTTGTTTATCAAGTGTCTGCCAAGTGTTTGCTCAAACTGACAGCTAGGTTACAGACGTTTTTATGTCATCAGCATTGGAAGAATTAACACCGCGGAAGTCCAATTTCTGAAGGGATCCTGCAAACCCAACTGTTGGCTTGACAGACATATCAGGAACCACGAGATAAATAAATTGCATAGTAGGACGAGCTGGAAATATCTCGACATATTTTTAGTTTTTGAACCGGCCTAATAAAATGCATTCGGAAGTTGTATGTAATAACATGTGCGCCCTATCCAGTTGCTTTTAAAAGCTTTAGTTTACGAAGCGGTAATAACATAGGATCAACAGTTTAATTTTTAGGAGCATTACAGTTGAATATGATCTGCTGATATCCAGAGTGTGTGATAGTAGTTTTAATATTGGGAACATCTTAATTGTAATAATCCGGCTCCAGCACCGTTCCGGTATGCAGCCGCCATACTGCCCGAGGAATGCACACGGGCTGAGCAGTCGCCGGATCGCCCAAGCCTGGAAGGATTAGTCGCGCTGCGATAAACGGTAGGTAAGTTCGAGCCCTAACCACTAAGTTATACTGAGCCCCTGAGCTAACTGGAACTTTCGAAAGCGGATGAGATGAAGAGCAGTCTTCTTTGGAAGGTTTCGTTTGCTAGCAGAAAATTCTATCACCTGTCCAAAAACACATATTCTTAAAATTTCTTCTCATGTTCTCATTATTTAGAACGGTATCGCCTAATTTTTTTCGTTTTTTCCCATGTCCACTACACTGGTCTTTGAACTGAATGTTATTTAATTTTTGACATTCCACGAAATTTAAACCACCCAACACAACACAACCAATCCTAATCACCATCATCATCATCATCGTCCACGGCAGCATGACATTAATGTTGAACGCTGATGGTTCGCTGTTGAAAACCACGATTTATTTTAAAGACTTACTGCGAGCAGAAGAATGAAGTTGGAGAGTTAAGTGACTTGCTGCTTCCTCACTACAATCGTTCTGGGTGCCTACCTCTCCAAGCTTGCATTCAGGCAACCTAGCTAGGGAATAACAACAAAAGTGCGAGTAACATTAAATACCAGCCATATCCTACAGCATCTTCAGCCCATTTTGGTTCGAAGAAATTCTTTTCAAATCTGCGANGGCTTCGAAAGCCTCTCTTCATTTCTGAAACTATATACAAATTTTTTCTGTTCACAGAAGAGTTTCACGAAAACATGGATGTGTATCTACAAGTTCGTCATGCTCATTCAAAAATGAGTTTCTCGGTGGTGTCCATTTGTGTAATTTTTGCCATCTCTCTGAAAGGGACTCTAATTTTATACGGGAAAGCCTTCACACTAGACAAGGATTTAGTCTTCTTTGAGGATGATCAGAACGTGAGCGTTTGTATCGCCGGTGTGGAAACTTCAGCTGAAGCTCAACAAACTTCTCACAATGTTTAGGTAGATGAATAGGGTGATCAGTCTGAATTTTTAGTCTTGTACGCCACCTACCTTAATCTTAATTGGCGATTCCAACATGCAAATTTGGTACGAAATGGTTTCATATGGAGCTGGTCAAGTGTGGCACCTTTTATGTTGCAGCTTTGGGCTGCGAAATTCAGCTGTGTTCTGTCACTGGATACACGCGATGCACTATTGTTGGTTCGCCAGGGAAACATAAAAGACTACGTCAAATTTGATGCCACTGTACGTTTGTCAATGAAGCGCTGTTTGCAATGCTTTCTCCGTTCTCCGGGTTTCGCTGAAGGTGTGCTCCTGTTGTCGCGTTCGTGGCAGTTAGGGTTTGCAAAATCATGTTACAAAGTGGCAACGCAATAAAACTAACATTTCTTGTGAAGTGATAATGCTTTTATTTGCACCGCACTCGCCTTAAAATGGCGCGAGCAGATTACGCCGCTTTGCACATTCTGACGTCATCCTCTTCCATATACCTCATATATTAAACAGCGGTTCGNCCCATTTTGGTTCGAAGAAATTCTTTTCAAATCTGCGATTGTTTCGAGAGATTTTAAGGCTTCGAATTCCTCTGTTCATTTCTGAAACTGCACACAAAAATTTCTGTTCAAAAAAGAGTTTTACGTAAACTTGGATGTGTATCTACAAGTTCGTCGTGCTCATTCACGAAATGAGTTTCTCGGTGGTGTTCATTTGTGCAAATTTTGCCACCTCTCTGAAAGGGACTCTAATTTTATACGGGAAAGCCTTGAGCGTAGATTAGGATTTAGCCTTCTTTGAGGGTGATCAGAATGTGAGCGTTTGTTTCGCCGGTATGGAAACATCAGTTAAAGCTCTACAAACTTCTCACTATGTTTACGTAGATGAATAGGGTGATCAGTCTGAATTTTAGTCTTGTAGGCCACCTACCTTTACCTTAATTGCTGATTGCAACGTGGTAAGTTATAACAATGCAAATTTGGTACGAATTGGTTTCATATGGAGCTGGTCAAGTGTGGCACCTTTTATGTTGCATTCGAGCTGCGAAAATCAGGTGCGTTCTGTAAATGGATGCACGCGATGGACTATTGTTGGTTCGTTAGGAAAACATATAAGTCTACATTAAATTTGTTGCCACTGTCCTTTTGTCAATGTAGTTTAAAGCGCTGTTTTGCAGTGGTTTCTTCGTTCTCCGGGCTCCGCTGAAGATGTGCTCCTGCTTTTGCGTTTGTGGCAGTTATAGTTTGCAAAATCATTTTGCACCGTGGAAACGCGATAAAAACAACATTTCTTGTGAAGTGATAATGCTTTTATTTGCACCGCACTCGCCTTAAAATAACGTGGGCAGATTACGCCGCTTTGCTCCTTCTGGCGTCATCCCCTTTCACATACCTCGTATATCAAACAGCGGTTCGACAGTGAAACGCTAGGCAAAGTTACGTAACGTGACAGAATTCAGTGACGGCGTGAGCAACAGACCTCTGTAACGAGGTACAAGATCTATTTGGTGACATGACTAGTTCAAGAAAGAACGCATTTATGATACCAGCAAAATTTGAAGGACTTATTTTTCAACTATATACTAACTCAATTAACTGGTCTTTATTTTTTTCTGGTGATAGTCTGTACTGTCCTAGATTAGTGAAGCAAAATGAGGGTGGATGTCATTGTGGATGAGCGAGATCTTATACGGATATACAGCACTTCCTGTATTTACTTACGGAACAAAATGCTGATTGATATTCGCTGAAAGGTTCTCCTTCTGTCAACGGTAGTAGTGCTTTCCCAGCACCTACGTGTCTAGTGTATCGCTCGGTTTGATAGACTTAAAACTCAGGAGTAGTCTCAAATTGCGGTGTGATTGACAAACTTCATACACAAATCTGTGGCATCCGAGTAAATTTTCGAATTTTACCAACTATAATGGCAAAGGGGCATACCCTCAAATCTCACAGGATTTGTCAGGCTACCGCACGGGTTCCTTCGACGGATAGCTGTGACACGTGGGCTTACGATCAAATAACCTAAGACATCTTTGGGTCTTCCATTAAAAGCGGTTATCTCAGAACTGCTGGAAACTGTTGTCATTGAATCCACGGCATGACAATATTCAAAACAGACATGCAAATATGAGACTTCAATCAAGGAACGTGTGATGGTAAGAAAGATACTTCGAGTAGTCTGTGCACGTCAGTGTGAATCTCCTTCCAGGATAAATTAAACAACTCCCGTCGCAGTATTGACGTAATTTGTCACATTGCAAGCACCAGTTTGGATCTGACAATACTGAAAATAATTGGGGTAATCTAGATATTATAGAATATTCAAATTGATCCCCTTGTTCATCTATTCCAATATGGTATGTAGTTAATGGTGAGTCATTTGGTGATTCGATACCTAAGGGTTGACATTGTTCACAACATAATAAATCGGCGTCCAGAGACAAGCCTTCCTCGCATGAAATTGGAGTTCCCTCCAGAAAGTTGGTCTAAAATGTCTCAAATGGACACCACAAAGCAGCCCGGCATCTGGTTCGCAAGTAAGCACGAACAATCACCATTTACACACTCAAAATATCCTCGAAACTCCAGCTGGATCAGGCGTACTCATGTCCAGTAATTGACGGTATTTATTTAAAGACCTCTTAAACGGGTCACAGGCTCTTTCGATTTTTTTGAGACTTACCCAAGAATAAGTTTCTTTGTAGAATCAGCATGATATGCCTTCAAGTCCATCTCATTGTCTTTGATGTTGTCAGTTTTCATTTAGATTGGCTGAATTGGTGTCTGGATGTTTTGGCATCACCAAATGATTGTGGTGGGCCAGAACTGAATCCTTTTCATTTGCTTCACAATAAGGCGTCCACCTAAAATCTGACTATACGGCAGCAAAGCACCAGCGGCGAACGTGCACGAGGATGATCATTGTGATGATGACGATGATCCTGGCGACAATGATGATTGTGATGATGATGATGAGGATGACTGAACCACTTGCTTTCTCATACCAGGGGCTCGGCAAAATAACATGACGTCACTTGAGATGTTGCAACTATATACAGCTACACCGGATATAGAGATGGATCCATGAACAAGAACAGTATTCAGGATTCGTAAGTCATCCTTTGCTGTTTTAAATGGACCCTGTTTGTAGTGCAATACCCATCAGATATTTCACATTGAGAACCACATTTTATTTATTTAGAATCGTCAACCAGGCTCATTAAGTTACTATCAATTTGGACAACAGGTCCATGGTTATATGCAGTCTCCAAAACATTTCGAAAGAAGCTTGTTGTGTTTTGAACAATTATCTCGATTCCGTTATAACATCTCAGGAGCATAAACATTTTTGTTTGTTTATAAGAATCTACAAAAACGGGCACTTCATTTTCACGCAATACGAACGTGGTCAAGTACTGCGACTATCTGTTCTGCTTTTTCTCGCGCTTGCAGTGGTCATTCGCGAGCCCCATGTTCTAAACTCACCATTTGATAAGAATGAACCTCTGCGTTTGTGGAAAATTTGTTGGAGATTTCTTCTCTCGTGCACCTTATTTTTGAAAAACGGTATATAGCTCGCAAACAGATCAACAAGTAATCCGCGGTTAATTATATGTTAGAACTGCTCAGAAGCGGACCGTGTAAAACCACGATTGGATTATTGTTTACTCCCTGACGTGGGCCAACAACGAACTATTTTAAGGAGAACAACTAATGGCGAATCTGTTTAATCTGACCTCTTTATTATTGTATACTCATTCTAGCTTTATTATTTTTATTTCTTTGCCAGACACTCCTGGTAAAGTGAAGTGAATTATTGGGTAGCCGGACAACTACAAGCTCAACGGCCTTTTTAAACCACTCACTGGGCAGTGTCTTCTTGGTGGATATATGGATTAGCAGTTGATGGATGCAATAACCCAACATTCACCAAGAGCACACGGATAGCCAAAGTGGAAGGAAGTCGCATGTTACGTGGCGGATTTCAGTCAGTTCCTAGAGCATTGCGTCACGATCCAAAACTGGTTATTTCGACGCAACTGAAATGAGAGTGTTTTGTTACCGGCTCACAGGCATTCCTTCTACCACATGCAGGGCTTTCAGGCAGCTTGTCAAACATCTAGCACACGTGTACGAGCGAAGTCCGTTCTAAAATCACCATTTGATAAGAATGAACCTCTGCGTTTGTGGAAAATTTGTTGGAGATTTCTTCTCTCGTGCACCTTATTTTTGAAAAACGGTATATAGCTCGCAAACAGATCAACAAGCAATACTTTTGAATATCATGTCAGTTCAGGATTTGTTTGGATTCCAAACCACGGCGATTGGAGACTGACTTGATTGGTACTGTACTCTACAGATTGCCGATGTGAGAACTCTGTAATTGTATGGTGTTAGTTTTCTGGCAACGGGAACTAGCGGGATCGGTCAATCCATAGAGTGTCCCCACCCGTGATTCAGAAGCATCCAGTTGTAACTTGGCATAATTTCCGAATACCTCGTGTTTGTGATAGATTGATAGCGTGGTTGTCGTTCCATGCGTCGTTACTCCAAGAAATCACTCAGACACTGGAGGTATCGTCCAATTCTTCCTCTGGAAGCGTCATCTTTTACTGACCACATAGAATCACAACAAGAAAGGTTACCGGGACGAAACATCCATTGTTCTTGACTTGCTTAGTTTAGTGTCTCACAGTCAATAAAACTACATACTAACTAGCGAATGACGACGTAGTTTGTGCTGGTGCTATACAGCGTCTCCCTCCACTAGAGGAGATGTTACCAAACACCCTCTAGTTCAGTGCAGTATAGAAAATTTGAATACTGTGGCCGTATTTCTCACAAAAGCGTCGGTCGCAGTCTGCTGGTTGACATTTCGGGTCAACCGAAGTAGGACTGTCCAGTGCGGAATGATTTTCACGTTGGTCCCAAGAAAGATATCTGTGGAAGGATTTAATTAACTGTCAAAATGCATATAATCGGTGCGTTAATCGGTGCGTTCATCGCTCTTAATTTATCCGCCTGCGATTTCCTATCAATGTTTATAAATGGACACCAGATTGTAAGCTTATTTAATGAAATCCCGGAAGGAGAAACTGGTATGGAGTTGCTGAAGAGTATTCAGCGAACTTATGAGTAACAGCACAATATGAACATGCCTGTGTCGTAAGAAAATAATTGCGAATTTAGGCGTTCCAAATAAACAGTCTAACTGTTAGACAAACGGACACTGTCCCTATGAATTCGCCTACGCATCCGATGAAATTGTGACTGGCTGTATGTGAACTTAATCAAGGTTGATTTAGATAAGTTTGCCCATGCGTCTGACGTCGAGTTTGAGTGAACAAGAGAAAAAATGGAATTTGAGCACTATGATTAACTCCACAATCGGACCGAAAACTGCCCTAACTGCGATAGTCAACGGCCTATTTGTATTCGTCGTGTTAATCAATCGTGAAATAGTACGTCAGATTTGTGAAAGCGTCTATATTAGTACAAATAACCTGAGAATCCGAACAGTTTTACCGGAATTTCTTTCGGTTAATACTGAACGATTTTTTACCGGCAGTTTGATCAAACGGTATAACTCATGTCTTGTAACGGTAGCAGAACAAAACACGGACCAGCTGCAATTCATTTTCTTTTCGAAGTGTCACAACAGAATGCGTTTCCTTTTCATCAGGGGGTGTGTACAGACTTAATGAGGGCTTCGGCCTCATATCCGGCTGTACAAAGCTCCATTAAATGTGTCGTGAGCTCAGCTACCACCTGGACCTGATGACAGATTGATAACAGGATTTCAGGTAGGAAATCAGCCTAGCGAACTAAAGATTCACCAAGCCTAACAGTGCTATCAAAAGGACAGGAATGTGTTTTTTACACAAGATTCGTCCTAGCTACACAAAAAATTCAGCGTTCCTGAGAAAAATGCCAAAAGTGCTAGAGGGTTTTGAAGATTGTCACTGAGACACTATGAAAGTCGAGCGTATACTGGGCCCTGATTAGAAAAAGTTACTTATGAGAGGTTTTGACGAGTATCAGCACATCTGGATTTCGGACATTCCGAAGCATCTTATTAAAAGCTCCTTCAATGCTAGGACAGAACGCGCAGATTAGTGAAACTCTGTGAACTTCACGAAACTAAATACGTAGTACTGTGAAGTCCGGTTTTGCCTGTCTTGGGGCTCAGCAGGTGGATTCAATACCCAAGTTCTCGACAAACCCATGTTCCACTTGAACTAAAACTACACAGATTTTAACCAATACGCCCCAAGCAAGAGGCAAAATTTAATCCGGGTGAAATCTGCCAATGATGTTTTGCTCCAAATAAAGGCTCAACTGAAACACAAAATTGACGATAACTCAGGAAGTGCCCTGACAATGGCAACACTGGTCGTGAGCTACCCAGTACGTTTCAGCCACCATTTAAATAGTTAATTTGTGGCTGCTTATCCTGCTGTGCACAAAATGGGTTTTTTGAAATGGTGACAAACGTCAATGTTAAGATGGGATCCTAGTTACAACAGCTGTCAATTGTGAATTTAAAGCAAGAGAAATCATATAGAGACGGTTTTAGGAAATATGAAATCAGCTGGACAACCTGGCTGGGTGAGGATTCACCAAGTTTATAAAAGTTGGTCACCCGGACTGGGAAGTCTCTGGGTAGTTTTGTGTTCACTTGTGACTTTCAGGCGAACTTCAACTGTACAGACTGGGGTTTGGTGTGTTACATCCACAGGTCGTCTAATCATTGGAACCACGACAAACGGAAATATCAATTTGAACCTGAGCTTTCTGTCCATCGATTTATCGCAGTTTTCTTTTGGTTGGACATTGATTTTTTCGGTAAGTGTTCCTCGACATTGTTCAACTTGAATAACAATGACAATAATTTCAGCCAGAACTGCTGACTAAATATTGCGTCACACACGGACACTTCGTCAGGACTGTCCAATATCACCTCCGGAAAAAAAACAATCACTGCGTCACGGAGGTCGGTTTAGACCTGGAGGGTGCTCGCTAATGCCAGGAAAGACAAACGTGCCTGCCGTACGAGCTGAACAACTGAACCGAATTGAACCTCACTGAAATGTAGTCTGACAACTTCATTCAGCTGCTGTAAATCTTGGTATATTCATATTTTCACTAGAATGAATAGGAGAACTTATTCCAGAACATTTCGGTTTCTGATTAAACTACAGCACATTCAGCCTGGTTATAGCGGGCGTAAACATAAACTCGCTTCGGAAACGAAAGCAAAATCCGTTGTATTCCATGTTCGTAATGACCGTCAAATTTCAAGAAAAGAACGAGAATTCTATTAATGTGAGTACCAGATTTGCACCTGAATTTCCTAGAGAAATGGCCATTTTCTGGATGTTTAAATAAGAGTTATTTTGGGACTGATTCTCGTCTTACGTGACGCCAAGGGTGAATGAATTGGCAAATAAGATATACATAATTTTAGGCTTATTTGCGTGCACCACGAGGCAAACTCACCTGATGAATTGTGAAGCCGTGTGCCTGGTATTGATCGAATATTTCTTAAAACACATGAGATCATCATTCTTGGACAAGTCCTTTGCCTTTGACTCATGGTGGGTTTCCCTGACGATGTGGTCAAGGCCCAAAATTCGAGAGGAATAATTGTATGAGACTATCGGTTGACTATAAAAGGTTTATCGCACAGCTAAACCGACCTCGTTCGATTTTCGAATGGGCCTCTAAAATACAAAATTGCCCACCGTTCACCTGCTCCCGTGCATTCTCAATACGTATTACCATCTAGACAAATCAATTCTTAACTAAAACGAACTCTTAGTCATGCATTTAGTGCTATTTTGGGATGAATTTTTGTAAGAAAAGAAACTACAAACCTGTAGTGCACGATGCAGTTCTCGCCAAGCAATTTCGTGTTCTTCCTCGATTGCGGCCCCAATCAAGCATCAAGACATTGAAAACAAATGAGCCCAAGAAGAGGGTTTCCTCCACAAAATTTGGCTGGAACGAAGAAAACAATTTGGCCATATTAACTCTTAATGCTGACTTAGAAAATGGTCTTAATGGACTACTCAAAATTGAGGGGAAACTACTCTATCTATCTACTATCTATCTATCTATCTATCTATCTATCTATCTATCTATCTATCTATCTATCTATCTATCTATCTATCTATCTATCTATCCTATCTACTATCTATCTATCTATCTATCTATCTATCTATCTATCTATCTATCTATCTATCTATCTATCTATCTATCTATCTATCTATCTATCTATCTATCTATCTATCTATCTATCTATCTATCTATCTATCTATCTATCTATCTATCTATCTATCTATCTATCTATCTATCTATCTATCTATCTATCTATCTATCTATCTATCTATCTATCTATCTATCTATCTATCTATCTATCTATCTATCTATCTATCTATCTATCTATCTATCTATCTATCTATCTATCTATCTATCTATCTATCTATCTATCTATCTATCTATCTATCTATCTATCTATCTATCTATCTATCTATCTATCTATCTATCTATCTATCTATCTATCTATCTATCTATCTATCTATCTATCTATCTATCTATCTATCTATCTATCTATCTATCTATCTATCTATCTATCTATCTATCTATCTATCTATCTATCTATCTATCTATCTATCTATCTATCTATCTATCTATCTATCTATCTATCTATCTATCTATCTATCTATCTATCTATCTATCTATCTATCTATCTATCTATCTATCTATCTATCTATCTATCTATCTATCTATCTATCTATCTATCTATCTATCTATCTATCTATCTATCTATCTATCTATCTATCTATCTATCTATCTATCTATCTATCTATCTATCTATCTATCTATCTATCTATCTATCTATCTATCTATCTATCTATCTATCTATCTATCTATCTATCTATCTATCTATCTATCTATCTATCTATCTATCTATCTATCTATCTATCTATCTATCTATCTATCTATCTATCTATCTATCTATCTATCTATCTATCTATCTATCTATCTATCTATCTATCTATCTATCTATCTATCTATCTATCTATCTATCTATCTATCTATCTATCTATCTATCTATCTATCTATCTATCTATCTATCTATCTATCTATCTATCTATCTATCTATCTATCTATCTATCTATCTATCTATCTATCTATCTATCTATCTATCTATCTATCTATCTATCTATCTATCTATCTATCTATCTATCTATCTATCTATCTATCTATCTATCTATCTATCTATCTATCTATCTATCTATCTATCTATCTATCTATCTATCTATCTATCTATCTATCTATCTATCTATCTATCTATCTATCTATCTATCTATCTATCTATCTATCTATCTATCTATCTATCTATCTATCTATCTATCTATCTATCTATCTATCTATCTATCTATCTATCTATCTATCTATCTATCTATCTATCTATCTATCTATCTATCTATCTATCTATCTATCTATCTATCTATCTATCTATCTATCTATCTATCTATCTATCTATCTATCTATCTATCTATCTATCTATCTATCTATCTATCTATCTATCTATCTATCTATCTATCTATCTATCTATCTATCTATCTATCTATCTATCTATCTATCTATCTATCTATCTATCTATCTATCTATCTATCTATCTATCTATCTATCTATCTATCTATCTATCTATCTATCTATCTATCTATCTATCTATCTATCTATCTATCTATCTATCTATCTATCTATCTATCTATCTATCTATCTATCTATCTATCTATCTATCTATCTATCTATCTATCTATCTATCTATCTATCTATCTATCTATCTATCTATCTATCTATCTATCTATCTATCTATCTATCTATCTATCTATCTATCTATCTATCTATCTATCTATCTATCTATCTATCTATCTATCTATCTATCTATCTATCTATCTATCTATCTATCTATCTATCTATCTATCTATCTATCTATCTATCTATCTATCTATCTATCTATCTATCTATCTATCTATCTATCTATCTATCTATCTATCTATCTATCTATCTATCTATCTATCTATCTATCTATCTATCTATCTATCTATCTATCTATCTATCTATCTATCTATCTATCTATCTATCTATCTATCTATCTATCTATCTATCTATCTATCTATCTATCTATCTATCTATCTATCTATCTATCTATCTATCTATCTATCTATCTATCTATCTATCTATCTATCTATCTATCTATCTATCTATCTATCTATCTATCTATCTATCTATCTATCTATCTAGCAATGAGTCTGTGACGTGTTTGAATCAATCGTATGTTATTGTGCACGTTCGCTGTTTGCCGCCAACCGGGAAAACACGCCGCGTGGCTACATATGGGCTGGCTCCTCCAGTGATATGTTCTGAGATGAGCGTTTCAGTCAGCGTGCAAATCTGTTCTTCCCCAGAGTTAATTGTATGTGATTAATAAATCTGTAGGTTCCTTTTGAACCATGGCACAGAAATGTATGGGGCCCAAGCTACCCAACGCCATTGCCTGGTTATCCAAAATAGAACACAGGCTAGGCTTGGATACCTAGATACCAGGATTAGCTGTCATGTTGAACATCGTCCATGGAACCTGAAGTCAGCTATTTTCGACATTGACCGTCAAGTTTCGTTGGTATCGAATTGCAAATGTCATCATGACAAATTCACTTATTTTTTCACTCATTTTCAAAAGTGACTCAACTTGATCTCTACCTGGCAGATTGTGAGTCAACATTACACTGCCCTTCATCGAGTGACTATATTTTGTCCTCTTCCTTCACTTCCTCGTACTGGCGATCCAGTGTAGGCTATTTCGTGTCATTCCGCGGTGGGTGAGAAATACTGACAAAGGAAGTCTATGGAAAGCACGCAGATAGGCTTACGCAAAATTGAGATGGATTCAATGTAGGCAAAACCAGTGAAATCTCTTGAGGTAAGACAACCGAATTATGGGAAGCAACATTCTATTGATAAACCAGCGATCACTCCACTCTCCCAGGACACCCACACATAGACCATATATTTCTCCTAGAAGCCGTAATTCCAATCTGCCATGTCAAATTCCGTCCACCTGTAGGTTAAAGACAATCTGGACTGGGCACGTAATACAACACCCATCTCGCCAGTCAAAGTATGGAACGACGCATACTACTGATGAATCACTGGGCACTCCGCTGCTGGACGACGCTATACACATACACATGTTAAGGAGTTGCTGTTCTGGGGCACTCATAAACATCATCATAATCATTTTTGTAGGCATCCATGTTCAAATCTAACACTTACCTGCGTGCATTCAAAACGGAACATAGGGCCAGAGTATCAAACCTACACGTACAGCACCAATTCGTTGTACATTCTGTTTGAATAGATGTCGTTCAACTACGTAGCATAGAGCTGTCAAAATATAAGAACGAAAATTCTCGTGAGCTCGAGGGAGCTGGGCAATTGAAACGTGACCTTATGGACCGGAGTTCGAACTCAACGTCATCAATTCGACTGTTTTTGTCTGGGCATTGGCAACTTAGCTGTGTCTCAGTCATCGTGCTTCCTTAGGGTGGAATAGCAACTAGGCACCAAGTGAGTGCTCCAGCTGAATGTGTATTGATTTCTTGATTTAATCAGCTGAAGGACTAGTATGGATGCGTTTTAATTGGGCCTCCTGGAGTTATGGCTGTGTACCCTGTAAGATGTCTCTTTTTCCTGGAATATGAATGCCGCCATATTCCCCGTAATGTTATTCAGCTACACCGCTGAGAATAATGTAAACCTCCTTTGAGAAGGACACGCGACGACCAACCATAGATTGAACACACTTCCAGTCGCGTAATCGTAATATTGTGTGGCCAATCTGAACGTTTGATTTTCATATGCTTCCGACTGCCATTTCATGGCCGTATTTATCCTTAAGTCCTATTTACACATCCCATCCACTGTGACGGAAATAAGTAGGTTTTGTTTGAGCCTTCATGCAACTTGTTAACGGTTGCTGTTTCGCTGTTGTCTTCATGAGAAAATCTCCGGCCACATGCTGTAAGCGTCCGCGATTATGAGAAAATTATGTATGTTCACGGGACCTGCAAAGTTCACATGTATCTTGACCATGCATGTTGTGATACCACCCACCGACGGAATTCAAAATTCCTTGGGGACTTTGAAGACAACGCAACACGGTGATATGATTTGACGCGTGTTTCGACTTTTCTATCAATATGGGGTCAACAAAAATATATTTCGATCAATTAATTCATCCGGCTGATCCCGGGATATCCATTTAAAACTGTTGCCAAACAAGCGTTCGCAGCTAAATTGGTGCCACCACGCGTTCTGCAAACAAATGGTGATCATCAAAGAGAGAAAGTGCAAACCGTCTTGGATCAAAGAGCTTTGTTTCTAATATTTTGTGGCCAATTTGGAGGGGTTTTAATTTAGATTTCATGCATGGGAACAAAGGTGATCCCATGACCACGGTATTAGCCAGGTTTTCTGGCTTTGCCAATCGGTTACACCTCGTCCTCGTCCTCTTCCAACCGGTCGTGTAACTGTTTTTGGCGTCTCTTTTAACTTTCAGAGAAGAGAAGCTTCGAATCCGAAAAACAGTCTGCGTAAAGGGCTACGAACAGCGCGACCAGCCACATCTATGCTTACCGCGTTGTCGGAGTTCCACATAGGGATGCAATATCTCTGACGCGGCGAACAAAGCATCGGGAAATTCCAAAACCAATCCATTTATAGCATTCGATATAAAGCACACAACCGTGACATTCATTGGGTGCATGTATGTAATTCCTCTCGAACGAAACATGTGTTCCTAAGCATTGACAGGAGCTGTTGCGATATGGAGGTTCGGTTCCGACCATGGAACCTCCGATCTGTGAATTCGGGCTGCAGTCACTGAATATGATCAAATCTCCTCCCGATACTACGCAACAATAAGCAGGCCTGTGGAAGAAGAACTTCACCGCATTGAGAAATTTCCTTCTCGGAAGTAGTCACTCGGGGCACAGTCGACAAGTAACCGCGTCATGTTGTTTCCCGTCATGAAAAATGTAGTGGCGCTATGTCCCGTTTTAGTGATAGCTAATAACACTGCTGAAAAGCCGCTCGAGGCCAAAAGGCGATGTGCTGTAACTAGTAGCCGGGCAGTTTCGGGTACGAAGCTACGTAAGATTTCGTGGCATAATATCCAGCAAGGACGAAACAGATTCACAGTGATTCTCAGCGTATGGGCACAAACAAACATTACTTCCTAGAAGAAATCTCCAATAAATATTCCCAAGTTTTTTTCATGCTGTCAATGAAGAGGCGATGGCATCTACCCCAGCATAATTTTGGAACCTGTCAACAGGTTAAACACTTCATCTGAAGATGTTCCGAATCAAATTAGAGTCACACAATGAACACCCAAATAGCATACCCGTGGTTTGGGCATATGCATATACCCGTGGCATTTCTGGGTTATTAAACCCATTGCTCAACGTTACCAACGGGGCGCGCTAAACAATTTATCTAATTTATTGGCAAATCAAGTTACAGGTAAATGATGCCGGAAAGCCAGCATGAAACGACAATGATGATTGCGATATGATGTACAGCAAAAAGGTCGAACGGATTACAGAAGAATTCTGGCTAAAGAATCAATTGATAACAATTACCCTTATACCGCTCGCGTCCGGTCGTATCAAATGTAGACCTTAGAGTGGAAATTCGGTTGTACGCATGTGCAAGATGTTTGACATGTACGTGATAAAAAGGCTCACTGTGAACCGGTCCCAGAACAGTGTCATTCAAATTTCGTTGAACTCCGCAGTTGAATCGTGATGCGGTTTGGTTGAAACTGCAGTCTGACAAAAAGCGACTTTCTCAAACTTTGGCAATCTGTGGGCTCTTGGAAGATGGTGGATTGTTGCATCCAGAATGACGGTCTCGAAAAGTAATGCCAATGCACTTATACAACATCGAGGATTTCTCTAGTCAGTGATTGACGAAGGCTGTTGAGCTTCTTCCCAAATGACTTGGATACACTGTAAACATCCACGAGAGACCCTCCATCAACTTGCTCCATGAGGCTTAACCAATATTTTGTGGTTTTTTACAATAGAATCTGGGGCTACATAATAAATTTATAATACGGTTCATTTGGGACAATAGAAGGTGACTTACGAAATCTGATGATTTTTCTTTGTTCACATTCTACCCGTGAATCTGTTATAGCTATATATATTTGCAACATCTCAAGTGAGGTCATGTGGTTTTTCGCGATGGTTGGTCTGAGAAAGTCGAGAAGATATAGTGCCGTGGTCTTTTCTCATTATGGTCCTCATCGTCGCCATCATCACCGTGCAAGTCTGGGGGCAATCCGTGTTCGCCAATGGTGCTTCGCTTCCGTAAAATCAAGTTTTACGTGGAAGACTTATTGTTAAGTGAAGGATACATCTGAATGTGTAAGAGATTAATTTTCACCGTCATTTGTGGATGCCTGACCTCCAGTCATCCATTCAGGCAATGTGAATGGAAACTGGAAAGAGGAAAGCCAATGGGAGGTTTTGGGGGTTTCAATAAATTATGTCGATTTCTTTAACTGTCTAAAATTTTCGTGTTTTTCAATTGATGTTCCGGGGAAATGTTTTGCTGGGCATATGGGGACTGTTCATGGCTGCCGCTGACCCGGCTGGACAGTTGCCTGATGGCATTCATTTGAGATATCTCCAACCCCGTTTCTGAAGGAAACGCTTATCCTATACGCTCAGACCTTGTCTGTGCACATGGAATAATTCTTCTGTGGATAAGATAAGTCTTAGGTATCAAAATATCAACTGAGTCACTATACAATATTTACCCTGTTTAAGTAGGCGAAAAGGGGGATCAATTTGAATTTTCGGACGTCCTCCAGCTCGCCTCATAAAATTTAATATTTTCCGATCCACATTGGTGATTGTAACGAGAAAATTTACCTTACTGCTTCTATTAGAGTTATTTGCTGTATCCACGGTGGATTTCCAAACTGACATTTTGAAATCTCTTTAGTACAATCACAGATTCCTGCATTGAAGCCCAGTTGCCCACCCGGAAAAGCATTCGCTGATTGTTTCCTTGTGGACTCAAGCACACCAATTCGCACCGGTGTCGGTGCTGAAATAACTGCTTTTGATCGAAGACTCAAAGACGTCTGAGGTAAATTGCCCTTATTGGCCAGGTCCCACAGCTATTCTGGGAAAAACTCTTGTGGTAGAGTGACACGCACTCTGTGAAATTGGGATGTATACCGCTTTAAAGCCATACGTATAAGGAATCTGAAGAACCACAGACGTGCCTGAGATTTGTGTATGAATTTGGTTTGTCACATTAAAATGTGATATAACGCGTGGGTTTTAAAGCCAGAAATCTACGATTGACAAGAGCTGTTCGGCCAATATTAATCAACATATCGTTTGGTAAGTGAAGCTAGGAAGCGCTATATATCTGTTCCACCTTAGCTGATGTTCACTTGCATTCGACCAAAAGACTAGTGTTCCGAAAATTCAACCACTGTCTGATTCCTACATCCCTATGTTTGTCGCGATGTCAGGAACAGAAGACTGGTATGCAATGGATGAGAAAGCATTGCATAGTCCCGAAAGAGGTGAAATGTGAAACCAAAAATTTGCTGTTGGGTTTGAATGAAGGAGCCTGTGTTTGCGAGGGAAAACTTCCACTCATAAAACGTGTAGGATCCCGCTTATACTGCAAAGTGTTCACGTTTATGGTGTTTAAAACCCTCTCGGCGTAGGATGCAGTAACCTCTGCGAAAGATATTCAATTCAGCAATAATTTGGTTAGTATATGTTTGAAAAATCAGATTTTCAATCTTGAGTTTTCTTAATGGAATAAAAAAATGAGGCAAATATTACCTATACGCAAGTTTTCTTCTGGTGGCGTATATTTGGACTTTGGATGCAACAAGTCCTTTCAACATTTTAATGTGTCCTTAGTCACAAGGGTTTGTAACTTATGTCATCACCCATTTTTATCACGTCAAGTTATTTTGTCTACCGTTTCAGTGCCGAACCGCTGTATGTATGAGTAATGAGAAAAAGGATGACGTCGGACGGTGCAAAGCGTAGAAACCTGCTCACGCCATAATAAGGCTAGTATTACGTATAAGGATAACGTTAAGATCACACCTGTAAGCTATTTTTTCTTGCGTAGTCATGTTGCGCAATGTTATCCGACATTAGCTGCCTCAAAATCGACAACAGGAGCACATCTTCAGCGTAGGCGGCAGAACAAATGATGCTCTCGAAAATTAGAACCCATTGCATAAGAAGATGAGTAACCACGCTTAAATCTTCATTGTCAAAATGACGGTGGTAACAGGTTTAGCGTGGACTTACGTGTCTCCAGCCGATTTCCACACCTGAAATCTCCGACCGAAGGTGCGTGTCTTGACCAATACCGCGTGAACCTAAATAGTATTTCAATAGCATTGTAACAACTTTTCTCGTTGGCATCACTGATGTGTATCTGCAAATTGTGATATAAGTCTGGGATAAACTGAATACTCAAATTGATCTCCGATCTTTTAATTTAAAGAGCATGGTCAAAAAACATAAGAATTGAATGCGGTCGATGAATGCAAAACTGAAACATGACGATATGAGAGAAAACAGAGCAATATCTCATTCGTGTTCGCGCCACCAACAGTATAAGTCAGACGAGATAAATGTCAATGTAGGTAAAATTTTGATTTGGAAGCGAGCGTCTAAAAACCGACAACCGAAGTAAAGACGAACATTGTTGAAAGCTCTTCATGGTGCGGTTAGCGCAAGCACAAACAAGACTCGCATATCAGACAAAAAGGGTTCGTCATGCTGGGTAATGCGTAAGAGTAAATGGCAAAAATGTACATTCCACGCCGTGCACCGCGCAAGGAAGTAGCGTCTGTACACAAAGCGCCCACAAGGACAAGTAAACACAAGTCACTGTCCGTGACCTTAGGAAGTCCCAGTCCATTGAGAGCCTGGGTGAATGGAGGAACGCGAATCTCTCGATAATAGACGGTCATCGATTAGTGGACCAAAACGTCAACATCAAAACCGGTTGCAGTTAGGATGGAGATTATCTCGAGGGAATAATCATCAGCCGCACCCATCTAAGACAATGCGCGCCTCTATTGCATTTGCTCGGCGATCGCGAACACAGGTGAGGTCAGGTTTAATGAAATACGTCAATGAACGGGCATCAACTCCTCGAAATTGGTATATTCCAGTCGACGGTGATTGTTGCGTGTTCCCTTGCAACCCGATTATTACGACCACATTCTACGGTGGATATCGAGTGAAGAATCACAGCAAAATTTTGCAGCTTAGATCTCCAGCGCAATCCGCGACACCTAACCCATGCCACAGAAAAAACCGTCGCATTGTGCTAAATTATCTTGTTCTAATTACAGATGCGGATGTGAAACTTTTGAAAAAAATTAACATCAACTAGCTGACGTCCACGACTGTTAAAATGGAGCATGTGTCGTTCCCTAACTCGGTTGTGTTACCACTAGTGATGGTTTCACTTGTTTTGCCTTCAGTGGATTTCATCATATGCCTCTGATGTAACATGGCGCTTACCACTGACTCTGAACAGTGTACAGAAATTACCCCCTGCTCTATTCAAGGTGCTGCTTATTTCTGCAGCTGGGGCTTTGTTTCACCATCGAGTTTCTTTTGATGTGTTCCTGGCATGAAACTACGCATGATAGTGAAGAATCCGTTTCAAATATTGAGCGAAATCCATGACACGTTTAATGATCTCCCACTTACCCGAAATGAGGTGCGGGCGAATGGCACGAAGTGGCGTTTGTTAGTGTCTCCATTATAGTCTGTATTCTGACAGGCAGTATCGACAGAGCTCCAGTATATGTCGGCAAATCGATTTGTTGGTTTCAGCGGGATGTTGAATGCTGCAGACAGGCTCTTAACCGGTCCCATTTGTTTTGAAAGTCTCGGCTCTTGATAGAGACCACAATGGAGACAGAACACCAAACAGCCTTGCGAAAACTGCACTGTGCATTACAGTTTTGTAGTTTATTTTTCTTATTCAGCTGATCGCAGAAAGGGAACTGAAAGCAGCATAAGAATTCGTATAAGGAAAGAATCGATTTGTGTAGGAAGAATGGGGGCTGAGGGTGCGTGATAGGAAGCAAACGGTCATCAATTCAGTATTTTAGCCGCCGTTTTTTGAAGCAACACAAGAATGGAACATGGTACGTTTCGATGTACAAGAACCCTTTGATACTTTATCGATGATTTCCCACAATTATTCTTCTCGCTTCAGCCAGTTCGGCCACCTATTCAAGGAAACGTTTTGCAACATCGTCATGGTTGTGGCAACCCACCATAAGCCAGTGGTAAAGGGCTCGTCCAAGTGGAGTGTTGCAAAGCATTACTCGATCATTTCCGAACACATTGCTCCACACTTCAGCAGGTGAGTTGACTCCGTTGCACTTGCAAACAAGTGTGCAAAAATATGCAAACTCAACTAGCCAATGTATTCACCCTTGTGGTCAGATAAGATGCGCAAAGTCAGAAACAGCCTGCAAATGATCTTTAAGATAGGAATTTTCGAGGAATAATGGTATACACTCTACAAGCACCCTCTCTGTTTCCCGGAAACTGAACGTTCATCCCGAAACATGTTGTTCATTAGTTTGAAGCGATTTTATGTGTAAGCCAATGATCACCAGTGCGAATCAAAAAAGTTGGAACGTGATGCAGGTTAATCGGAATTATATACAAGCCGGAGTGTTGTGGAATGCGATCTCTTATTACCTGAAGTGAGTACGTGCTTATAGCAAGACCGACAGCAGCCGAATATAGTTGACAAATTTCAGATCGATTTGATTCAATTCAGTTCAGTTCAGTTCATTCAGTTCAGTTCAGTTGATATGAGTTGAGTTAAGTTGAGCTGAGTTGAATCAATTTCGGGTCAATTCAGTTCACTTTAGTTTATTTTGTTCAGGGCTAGCTAGTGCAGTTCATTTCAGCTAAGTTCAGTTGAGTTCAGTGCGTTCTCATGGCGTGGATGAACCAAAAATCAATTGCATTCTCGGCGGAATA